>NC_137617.1:40723537-40953537 GCF_963280865.1 Gymnoscopelus braueri
GAGCGGGTCAGCCACTCTCACACGCAAAAAAAAATTAAAAATCACGTGCTCTTGTTTTGTCTTTATTCCTAATAAGAATAAGAATAATAACAATAAAACAGTTTGAATACACTTGGGGATTATTTTCTAACCATGATTTTACAGAATTATAGGTACGACCCGCGGGGCTCATATATACCATATACCCGCGAACCCATATATAAATCTATGGCTCAACCCGCCCCGCGACCCGCGGGCCGGGTTGAGCCATAGATTTATATATGGGTTCGCGGGGCGGGTTCGCGGGGCGGGTTCGCGGGGCGGGTTGGGTTCCGTGGCGGGGCGGGGCGGGTCATGAAAAAACCCGACCCGCGCATCACTAATAGGCATCATAGCCGTATAAGAGAGAGTCACGTCACGCTCTGATCTCGCCGCAAAGCGGGCAACTATGGGCTCAGGCTGTAGTTCCAAACATTCAAACTTCCTTATTGAGATAGACAGAGCATTTCCGCATTCCATTCCTACAATGGGAGTCAACGCTAGTGTCGTCACTCTCATAGTTATACCACGCTGATAGGCACTAACAAGAACAACTTGTGGAATACTTTGAAAGCCTCTTATCAAGTTGCAAGGCTTTCTCAAAAACATATCTATACAACACAATTTTATACAAGACTAGTCATGGTTCTCTTGGCCTGAAAAACATTGAAGACCCTGAAATAGAGAGTAGTTGCAACAAATGTTTGTGTTCACAATATTACACCTCATTCAATGTGTCAAGAATCCCAAATAGTAAGTTACTTTCATACTGGACACAATGAAACAAACAAACAGGGTCAATCTTTCTCGACCCTTCAGACAGGGGTCATCAATATGTCCGTACATGGACAAATGTGTCCGTGGCAAAGACTTGGCCTTGTCCGTCGCAAGTTTTAGATTTTCTATTTTACACACCATTAAAATTGTCTTATTTTGATCATAAGACCCAATTACTGAACGTCAGTCTCCAGGTTTTCTTCTGAACATGTATGACACTCATTTACTATGACACTATGTATGGCACATTAGGAGTCCGCCAGTAGCCTACAGTGGTTCTTAAACTTTTTTATTTTCAAGGACCCCCATCTGAGAGTTACAGACCTTTATGGTCATTTAAGGCTATCTCTTTGTGTTTCTGCCAGTAATATTATTGTCTGCTCATTTTGTGTGTCTGTGGCAAAAATTGAATTTTGAAATGTCCACCACAAGCCAACATGGAGTCAGGAGATGACCCCTGCCTTCAAATAATTCATTTCAGATAAATGTACTAATTGAACCACCTGGTTCAGTGGTTCTGATCAAAATTCTGATGTCTTGCTCGACGCAGTGGCCGGATGTGGACGTGGCACAGCGGCACAGCAGTTCCGGTGAATGTCCGCTTGCGAGAGAGTAAACCCCATAGACTGGAGGGACGGTGGCGCTGGGCTCCACACATGTGATTGGCTCACTGGTTGTCTTCGCAGCCGCACCGTAATAAACTAAAGAGAACAACAATAAATAAACCACTTTAACCCGATATATTATAACTCTATGCTTTAACCTTGTGCAGAAAAAAAGTTAAATGTTCAAAAACATAATGCTTTTGTTTTTGTTTTAATGTTTATTTCATGTATTTATTGTTATTTTGACAATTAGGCAAGTGCAAGGGTATGTGTGAATGTGTGTGATAGTGTATGTAATGTATGTTACAAAAAAATAAAATAAAAATATTATATAAATATATTAATCAAAAATAGATACAACATTGTGAGCTTTCAGCTTGTAGATCTGCTTTATTCACTATTTTTTGCAAATATATGAATGTATAAAATAAGACAGGCCATAAAGTGTTTAATGTCATTCTTGGGTTTGCGCACATCACTAAACCTTGCTTTATTATTATTACATTTCAGCACCAATAGTTATGTCAAATCGGCGATTTGACATGGGCGTTGCTATGACAACCGTCCCAGTTAACGAATCACAACGCGACCAGCCACCCCCACGGGCTATGGGATGCAGACCCTCTACCGTGAGAGGAAAATACCGAAGAAGGGATTACACCGAGCCGGGGGACGACATTCATACATCAGTTTTTATCAGACGTAACCACCGGGTTTTTAACACTCTGCTCCGCACCGGGGACACCGTCACCATTCACCACACCGCCGCAGGTACGTTGTGAGCGAGGCGGACGGTGATTGTGTGACATTCCCGAACTCAAATAATGTAGCATTCCGGGAGGCTAGGGTAGCGGGTAGCTAACGCTACTAGCATAAAGCCAACGTCAATGCTATGGCTATCTAATGGGGGGGATGCTATGCTAACCAGCTAGCCTAGCCTAGCCTCCAGCTGATCGCAACAACTGCTGCTGTCATCAGTATCCCGAGTCGATCCGTGCCGTTCCGTTCTAAACCAACCAGTGGTTGGCAACCAGAGTGATGTTATTATTATGTTACTTTACACATGATTCGTGTGTTGTCAGGCTGACAGTGTTATTATACAAGCTCCATGGGGGTTGACACTATAGGCTAACATATCAGCTAGCAGGGCGACGAGTAATGCGGCACTGAGGCTGGACTGGAGACGTTCCCCGTTCCCGTTTAGCTCACTTGTTGTGCTAGCTAAGCTAAGCTCTTCAAGGTAACGTTAGTAAACAGTGGCTCCTCTTGACACTGACAGCACGACATGGTGTTTTATTGTCAAAGAAGTGCCTCTTGACATCAAGAACACGCTGCTGGATGATTTAAAAGGGCTTGTGTGTTGTTGTGTGACAGTGACACGGCCCGGGTCGAGTCCCGGATTACCATTATAGCTAACATCCATTAGCTATTATAGCTGGCTGCTAGTGTGGATGGAAGCCTATAGCTGGGGCAGCTTTGGGTCACTCAACACACCAGGCCCGTCCGTCACGGTAAATAGCCGCACGACTAGTCCAGCGATTGTGTTTCTTTCCCCCGTGTGTGTGTGTGTGTGTGTGTGTGTGTGTGCGCACCTGTACACACCGCTGAATTATTCACTGGCTCCTGTTCAGGTGAGCCTGTGTGTTTGTGTCAGATGATACTCCTCATCTGGAGTCCAGGAAAGACGCAGAATAACTCGTGTACACTACTACACACATCTGTCGGTTATGAGGCTGTGGTCCCCTCAGTGTAATCCGGCCCACTGCTGCGATGAATGGCCTCTCAAGTTAGTTACTTATTAGATAGATCAGGGTCAAGATCAAGGATCAAGGACCCCCTGGCTGAGAGGAGATGAAGCAGGGACCCCCCCAGGCCCCCACTACATATTGTGTAAAATTGTGTTGCAGATTAAACTTTTTCATAGATAACTTCCTAGACTTGTTTGACAGCACTGTCAAGTGTTGTGTTGGATTCATGTTAATGTGTATTTTCAGACATTTAACCACTTAAACGGTCAACACTTAGTAAACTTGACCTTTCACTCTGTAATTGGTCTGTTCTTCCTACCCTCTACAACTAACAAACCTCTTTGCCGAAAATAGACGATCTACAAGCTCATTGCGCCTCGCAGCGCAAGGCGTTAGGAGCTTGTAGATTTGCTATTTTTGTCTAAAGTTCTCAGAACAGGGATGCTAGCGTTCAAGTGGTTAATGCATGCAGTAACTCTGAGGACCCCCTAGGGGTCCCAGACCCTATTAGACTAATACTTTACTTTACTGTCTTTGATGACACCTCAAATCAGACAGAGCCATGGGTTCAGTTGAACCCACATAAGGTTTAGATTTTTCTTCAATTCTGCGTACTGTCCACATTGTTGCGAGAGTACAGGGCTGTCCACACCACAAATACAACTATAAAGAATAACAATAAATGGATGATGAACGATAACATTACGTAAACATGTTGAATGAGAGTGGTGTGTTGAACATGACACACATGGTTACACCCTGTAAATTCAGATGGATTTTGATTGGCTGCCAGTGTTTTTATCGTTCATCAAATCACTCTGAAAGTCATCCCAACGATTTAGTTCCCCGCTGTTGTTGTCATTATAGTTGTGGTGTGGACTCTGTCTTCCTCTTGAGTTAGAACGGATTATACATATTTATAGTAATCGTTGTAGTTATCATTCTTGGTGTGTGGACACTGGACAGCCCTTTAGTTACAAGTTATGAGACTTTGCGGCTGTCAGGCCGTCGGTACCACAGAATACTTGTTTTGTTACGCTTTAACATAATGAGAATCATGTACACCCCCTGAGTAAAGTGCAAGAAACTGAGTTAGTGTGTCAAGCCTCTGAGTCTGCGTTTGCTGAGCCAGAGAAGAGTTGGTGGTGGGTAAGGTGTGGTCAGCACAAACAACTAAAGCTAATAAAGGTGTTTCTCACATAAAGGAAATGATGACGTACTATATAACGGCTATTCTGTCACTTAAGAAAGTTGCACACTTAAGTACTGTGCAATCTTTTGTGTATTGACTTCTGTGTGAGTTGTAAGTGCAGATGAGTGCCGCGTATTAACACGGTTCAGTTTTTCTACATAATATCTCTTATATATAATCTTTGTATAATATTTTGGTCAAAAGTGAGCAATATGCACAATTTCTTATATAACTACTGACTGAACTGCATGCTGCACATAGTTCAGTTGACTTTTACACACATCAAGGTGAAGGCGGCAGGGATGTGAGAGAGACGTCTAATCTCACATTGTATCTGAACTCCAACTCCCGCTGTGCTTGAGGCTCCGGCTGTTGCCTTGCAGCAGGTAGTGGTACTTCACCCCCCCTTAGTTGGAGCACTGCTGTGTGGGCAGATTTGCCTGTCTGCAGGAGGGAGATGCCAAGACCCAGAGGAATTAGGTCTGTCATAACAGTTTTTAACACTGTTACCCTGCCTCACTCGCACTATAATAATAATTATAGGGGTGCAGCAGAATTGACTCCTCGCATTCGGAATTTATGTTCAGTAGTTGATTTGTAATTTAGATTCACTATAAAGCCTAACCCAACCCTGAAGCTATTACGACGGAACATTTAACATGTCGAAAATCTAGACAATACAGAATATTATAGGCTATGTATGTGGCAAGTGGCAACTCCTAAACTTTAATCAAGCACAGTGAGTCTGGTTTCTATTGGCAACGGTGGCAGTGTTGTTCATTCTAGCCAGTCCCTCTTTCCCATGAGATGGATTTATTTTCTCATCATCACTAAGAGAACCCTGCAGTGATTATAAAATGGATCGATCATTTCTTACAGTTAACTAAATGAATGGAACGGAGGAGAGTCATCAACACGAGCAAGGCAGTCAGAACTCAAGCAACCAGCAGCAAAAAAACGAATCCCAAACCCGACAATGACATCTATTTAGGCTACATTATACAGACTCAAGTTAATCACACCGTTATGCATTGTCTGCAAATAAAAGTTGTCACATGCAGCCAAGTATGGTACCAAGTAAGCTTGTGAGATGGTAGTTTTTATTTATTTCTAGCTAAGAGTTGAGGTGTCTCTTGTTATTACGGCGTGGCTATGCAGAAGTCTAGTCACTAAATAAGGTTGGTCTGTCGATCTGTGTCTGGAGCTAATCTCTCAAACCACTGGACCAATCAGCGCCAATCAGGACGTCAATGGGGTTCTGTTAGGGCTGAAACCTTGCCTAAATTTGGAGTCATACCTTACGTCATAGATATGTAATAATTGTCATATACGACGACTGATGTCATTGATGACTGAAGTCACAGGTTGGCAGGTCACAGGTTGGCACGCACATCGGTGCCACGCTGTTCCCATGTGGAATTTTGCTGATGTATTTTTTTGCAGGTGCCTTCTTTGCCAGACCCAAGGGGTCGGCCTACATGAGGCTTTGTCCCTATTTCGTCCATACATGGGCATAAAAGAGGGTTCAAGTTTCGTCCCCCATTGTGATGGAGCTCACTTTTAAAAAAAAATGATTTTTTTGAAGTGCATAATCCTATTTATAGGTTATTAATGTCATCATGTGTCTCACTAGCCAATCACAGTGCTGAATAGAGTCAGCCAATTTCGTCCCCCTTTCGTCCATACATGGGCATAAAAGGAAAAGGAATTTATTCTGGGTCTGGCAGAACCAGGTCTCCTGGTCTTGTTGCCAGACCCAAGGGGTCGGCTTACGTGAGGCTTTGTTTCGTCCATACATGGGCATGGTCACTTTGTCCTTAGGCCCCAGCCATAAAAGTCTGTCCCCCTTTCGTCCATACATGGGCATAGACACAGGCTGACACGTCATGTGAAGTCTGGGTCTGGCAGAACCAGGTCTCCTGGTCTTGTTTAAAAACAATGTGGATCTCTGACTCCATGTGATCAGCCTGTCACATCAGTCAGACGTCCGTCCTTTTATGACATATTTGACCTATGACTCCAAATTTGGGCAAAGTTACTTATGGTGTGACCACAATCCCATTGACTACATTAAAAATTTCAAATTAAATATGTAATATTTCAAAAAGTATAAAACGTGAAATAAATTTGTGGAAGTACTTGGCCTACTGGCAGCGTGACGTGTCATATACGGCTAGCCTGTTGCAGAGCCACTGCATAAAAAAATAATTTGGGAACCTCTGCTCGAGGCATTCCAGATGTGAACGCAGCACTATATTTTCAGCAGGTTTAACAAGCTCTTCATTCTCTGTCAATGATCATTCCTCCTGAGCAACTGTTTGATGGTTATGTCATAATCTGACCCAGATTTAGGCATGAACTGAGGATGAATGTAAACCAGCAGACTCGAATGGCGTCTCCATATGGCCAGCCCCAGCCTGGCTACGGCCAGCCCAGCTATGCTCCCCTGGCAGGGGGCTACCCTGCTCCCTACAACGGGCCCACATCGGCCTACCAGCCCGGGGTTCCACCACAAGGTAAAGTATAGTTTTACTTTAAGCACATAAGCCCTACTACAGTATAGACTGCCTTGCATGACGAAGAAGACTGAAAATAGCTAATCTTGTAGATCGGCTACAAGCTTGTAGTGGGTGAGATACACAACAACAGATAGGGCATCAGGCAGTTCACCCAGCCATAACCTCGTAGTGTCCTACCCCTCCCCTCTGCATCAGAATGTTGAGCGTGCTGTCTCTGTTCTCCCACCCATCACTTCTCATTCGGCCTGGCTTCACTGATTTCCCTTCTCCTCTATTGTGCTCGCCTTCTCTCCCTCTTTTTCTTGTATTTCAGGTTACTCTCCTTATGCAAGCTTTCCCTCTAAGGCTGTGGCAGCCAATCCTGTCTCTGACCTGTCTGCTCCTCTTGACTTAGGTAACTGCTTCCTCCCCTCTCTCTCGCTTCCATCTCTCTCTTTCTCAATTAACCATTAAGTCCTATACTTAGTCGTTTGACCAATAGCAAATATAGCTGATCTACAAGCTCACAATGCTCGCATCGTGACCCGTTTTGAGCTTGAACATCTTTTTTATTTTTATTTTTTACTTTAGTACATTTTAGTATTTTTTTTTTAAATGTGTGAATGTTTGCCTATGATTACAGGACCAAACTAGGAACGGCAGGTTGAAAGTGTTTAAAGGACCATACAGGTGGTCTGGCATATAGCCCATTGACCACAACTCACTGTATACTAAACTAGCCATTGGATTCCATAAATTTCAGTACGGTAACGGTATGAAAATTACTTGGCTCCAATTCGTTTTAAAGCGCTGATTAATTTTACACGGCCAGCCGAAAATATTCCTAGAGAAAATAAGAAATTAGAACTTCCTAGATCTTTGAAGTGCGTAATGATGTTAAGCCAACATAGACTTAGTTATTCAGATGCATTCTATATTTTCTAAATTACTATGTACAAAATCTAACATATAAGAAATACTAATAAAAACAACAACAACACAAGAGCAGAACCGTTTCTAATTCAGGTCACTCAGTTTGGTCTGAGGTTTCTTCGGCCATTTCTCCATCCATGCCAACAATGGTGACAAGCTTACGCCTTAGTCTGCAGTTGAGCTTGCCAAACAATGACGTAAGGTTGAAAGTGAGTACACTTGTCAATCACAGTCTTGTACCCAGTTTCTAAAATTGGTTGGCTCACGTTAAGACGTTTGAGTCTTCTGAGACGGTAAATGTGCTGTGAACGGTTCTTGAAAATATATTTAGTATTTCCAGATAAGCTTAATGAACAATCCATAATTGTGCCCCAGTACTGATTTAGTTCGAGTTCTTACGTTTTTACCAGTGTATAACCCGTTAAAACCGGGAAAGATTTTAGCGTTGGCTATTCAAGAATAGCAGATGTACAAGCTCACAGCTCGTCACTTCGTGCCGCGTCAAAAACATTTTTGAAACATCTTGATGGTGAAGAGCACTACTGGTTTTGAAGGTACTACATTGACACCATGTTTGAAGTGTGTGTGTGTGTGAGAGAGTGTCAGATAGTCCACTTAACTAAGGCCATGTCATCAGCATACTTGTACAACTGTAGCATTGTCTTGGATCATCATTTCATTTGTGTACAAAGAAAACATTACGGGACAGAACTGTACAGTCTGTACTACTGGTGAGTTGATCAGACATATTCTCTTTGACACAGACCTTCTGTTGTCGGTTGGAGAGGAACTTTATTAACCGAAGAACGCTAACAACACTGTTAATCCCAAGTTCAGCAAGTATTTTGAAAAGACTGTGGTGTTTTCATTGTATTAAAGCAGAACTAAAATTAAAAAATAGCTCTCTAGTGTATCCTTTAGGCTTAAGGTTAAGATGTCATTGTCTGTTCCTCCTATGACTTTTATAAGGTAAATTAACTTCTAAACAACAGAGGAGTAATGCGATTGATTAAAGCCTTTCCATGGTCTTGCGCAGAAAATAAGTAGGCGCTATTGCTCGAATAATGTCATTCATCATACTGGCTCCTGATTTCTTGTGCACAGTTTTGATGATGGAAAGTTTCTACGATTCAGGTATGGTGGAGGTATCCAATATACTGTATACTGGAACAGCCTATATGAGAACCCCTTTTAATTGGAGGAGGCAGACTTTAATGACACACCCTTTAAGTCTATCTAGTCCTGTGGCCTTGTTTGGCTTTAGCTTGGCAAGGCTTGCTGCGACCTCCACCTCTTTTAATATCCTAGGAGAGGTTATAAAAACACTGGAGCATAATTGATTACATCATCTTTGTCAAATCTGCCAAAAAAGACATACAGTTCCTTAGCAAAGGATTGACTGGTATTTGTTGAGCATTCCAGTTTTTTACTGGCCCAAGTTGAGACCCCCCTAGGCATGTCACACATCACCTGTGCAGAACGTATTTTCAATCTTATATTTGTAGTCAATATTTGTCTTTGTCTTTTTATTTCGAATTATTTAGAAAAGCATGATTTGTTGTTTGGGGAAATCCTGATAGATTTGGTCTCAATTATATTGTCTTTGCAGAACTTTATATATGAAGAGATGGTGTCTGTGAGTTTGTGGTCGTCTCAAGGAAGAAAATGTCCCATTCGCTGTCCTCCAGACAGTCCCTCAGTTCCTCTGTGCTCCTTTTCGGACCGTACTTGTATCACTTTGGTGGCAGGTTTCATTTACTTAACGATAGCGCTGTACGTGGGCACAATATGAACATTGTGGTCCAAGGGCCTTCTAAGCGTCTGGGATTCCAAAGCCGAATGGGTAGAACGATTGGTACAGTCCACATACAGTATGTTCTGAAGGGTGGGCAGGTATCCAGATAGTATTAAAACTACAAGGATAAAAACAGATTGATCCACAGAGCGAGAGAGAGAGCGCATTATTGTAACTCTCCGCTATCATCTCTGCTGCAGCTTCTTTATTGCCTGTGCCAGGTATATATACTATAAGTATTGATAATGGTAATCTGGTCAAACTCACGTGGGAGTTAGAAGGGTCTAAATGAATCGGTATTTCAAAGTACGGAGTACATGCGTACTTGCGTAAGCAGAATTGTTTTGCCCTGGTTCTCTTCAACAAATATACACAGCCCCCCCCCTCCTATTGATTTGTGTGAGCTGTTTCTCTGCCTGCTCTGATTGTGGTTTAGCCTCTGGGAGTTGCCTGCTCTTCCTTGAGCCAAGGTTCGGTAAAACAGATGAGATTACTTATCCTGAATTCACAGTCATGTTCTGCTTTGGCTGTGAGTCTGTTCCAGTTTGTTGCTACAGCCAAGTCTTCTAAGCTGTTAAAACGCCTCCTCTCGAGCCTCGTTTATTTGCTCTTTTTGGTAATGTTTTAGTCTTAACGCATTTCATTGAAGTCCTTGAGTAAAAATAAGTCCAAGACATCACCAGTGTTGTTCAAAAAGGCTAGAACGTCTCGTGTAGACGAGAGTGTCCTTGTGCCGTCCGTCTGACAGAATCTACAATGCAGCACAAATGCAGTGAAGCTAAACAGTCATCCATAATCATATAAGGGTCATTGTATAATTCTACGCTACAAGTTCACTCTAAATAAATTATTTAACAACATTACCCACTTAAGCCCTATTTTATACTTTGTTGTAGGATGCGGTGAAAATAGTTGATCCACAAGATGCGACGCGCTGTGAGCTTGCAGATCTGACATTTTTGACATTCCATATACAGCATCTGGCAACCGCAGTGGCGTGACCGCAAGGCCGTGCTTAGATGTGCGCTCTAATAATCCCATCACTGTTTGAAAGATTGATCTCAGTTAGTGGATTACGGATCGTCATGATCCGAAGTGATTAAGGATTTAACAGCTGGTTAAATATCTAATCTCTTCTCTTTGACTTCCAGGTCCTCCCAGGGCTCCTCCTACCTCTGGGGCCCCACCGGTCTCTGCCCCACAGTCCTACTCCCACTACAGTCCGGTGGACCTCCAGAACGGACCCCCACCACCCATGACCCAGGCACCTCCCAGGTAATGAATGGTGTGTGCGTGCGTCAGGGTTGTGAGTTGTCTGTCCTCATCGTGAGGATGACCACTTAAGCCCTATGTATTTAGTCCTATGACTAATAGCGAAATGGGTCAATTTTGGCCTCTGACATGCCCAAAATAGGGACGCCAGGTTGAAGGCGGTCAACCCCACAGGTGGTATTGTGCACACTGTGCTGTGATGATAAGTGTGTTTTCCTCTTTATAGGCCTGCAGTGTCTCAGCCATACAACCAGGGGGCGGTCAACCTGTCGGGGCCACATCCCTCCTATCCCCAGCAGTATGGGGCACCGCCCGGCATGCAGCAGGTCACCAATCAGATGACTGGGATGCAGATCTCCTCTGGACCGCCCACCCCTGCTGGACCAGGATATGGTAAAATTCCAGTACCCCAACTTCCACACTCGCTCACTCCACTCGCGTCCTCCACCCGCACATTAGTCCCGCCTCCGAGCGAGGAGGAGAGGATTATTATGCGAGTCCGGAGGAATCAAGCCGGCTGGACTGACAGCCACTCTGTCTCACTCCTGCTCACTCACTCTTTACTCCTGCATTTCATGTTGTAATGTATCTATTTGCCTATTGCTGTATTTCTCATAGGCCTTTATGAGCTGTTTGACATGCACTCTCGATAACAGCATGATTTTATGAATAAAAATCAACCCATTTATTTCATTTGTTGCTTCAGTAGCTCAGAGATCCCTGTTATTCAGAATGATATATATAAATGGCAATGCACTTCAGTATCTCTGCAGTTTAATCAAATAAGACACTTTCACTCTCAAACCGTTGAACACACGCATGCAGGCAGGTTATGTTTACATTTTAGGATATGAGCCCGCAGAACAAAGTTTTGTCGGCTCTAAAACATCCCTTCTTTGAAGTCCGCGACACGGCAATGCTGTTTTTCTTTAGACCCCATCTCCCAGACAGCGTAGTTATGGGTTTCCCTCCAATAGCCCTAGACACGGTCCATCCAATAACCGAACAGATAGGCAGACAACACTTCCGGCGAGAGGATGAGCACAGGCTGAAGCCTACACTCGATGCTGTTTGACGCTCCAAGCGGCTTTGAGAGCCCACTCTGTTCCTCCACACGGCTCCTCCAAAAAGCCAATTACCAATTGGGACAAAACTATTTCTGGGTTAAGCTGGAGGACCTAGTGTGAGTGAGCGAGTGAGCAGAGATTTTGGGTATTAGAATTTGGTTTTGGAGTTATAGACATCTAAAGCTAACGGGAAATGCACAACTTAACCTGTGTCCCTGCCTGGGTTATTTCTTGTTGCCAGCCGGCCCCCAGATTGCCTAGATAGAATCTCCTACATACAGTATCAAATACCTGATTTATACTTGGTTGCGCATCATGTCATGCACCACAAATAGCAGATCTGTTATTTTCGGAGCGCATCACTAGCATTGCAAGTATAAATCAAGCTTAACAGTTCTAAAAATAATCATAGAGTTTAGAATTTTGGATTGAGTATATTGAGGCCTATCATTTTGTTGCCCAAATGAAGGATTCTCGAGCCAACCTCGTTTCAGCCTAATGAATGAAAAATGTATATCGTCTCTGTCGGGTGAAAACCTCATATGCCCAAAACTGTTACTTTTTTCAGGAATCGAATTAAAAAATGTAAAAAATAGCAGATCGACAAGCTCAAAACGCGCCGCTTCGCGCCGTGTTTCTAGCTTGTACATCTGCTACTTTTGTGTGACACTAGTATGATCAAGCAGGGCATTCATTTACGAAAAAACACAAAAATGTTCTGCCTGACAGCAATGATATGCTATACAGATATAACAATATTGCCTAACCACATCCAACGCTACTGGTTATTACACAACAGATGCGTTACCTAGTTCTCTTTCATCCAGCATGCCTGTAGCCATTGCATCATTTCTGTGCAGTGGGTAGAGTATGTAAAACATTGGAAAAGCATTCAGTTACTGTTCCACTGCGGCTTGTTTATAAGCTCCAGCAATCGGACACCAAATTATTACATTTATGTTGATATTGTTGAGTATCAACTCAACAATTGTTGTTGTACATGGCAACTTTCTAACATTGAGGATAAATGGGCATTCTAAATATTCTGTGAAAGGCATTAGGCCTATATTGTGCCTTTCTTTATTATTTGAGGGGGATAGGTTAGGTAGTGGGTAGGCTTTGAAGGAGTAAAGAGTAGAAATCTGCAAGTATGCCTTCATTCACTGAATCTGTGTGTACACGATACAGCTTTTATAGAGTATTGACTGGATGATGTTGGCAAAACACATTTTTAAGCACTGCACGAGGTACTAATGTTTCATTATTGAATAGAAAGTAGCTCAAAGTGCCACATCCAGCCATCACTAGTCCATATCCGCATTTCTACCTGCGACCCCAACTACAGTTCCCATAGAACCATCCATGGCATTGCTGTCAATTCAGCATATGGGAATACAAATCCTGTTCAGAAAATTTCTGAAAAGTGAAAAATCGACATCCTCACTCACTGCATATTGCGATCGTCAACGGCCATGTACGAGTTCAGATTGACTTTTTTTTAGTTGATTGAATCCTGGGGACTTGTTTCCATTGTGGTCCTGTGTATTCAACTCATCAACATGGCAACCCACTGAGAGTTTTGCTCATTGTCTAGTAGGATGACACCATGATGAGTCACTGACCTTTTCTCCTTGTGTCTTCAGCTCCGCCGCACAGCGCTGCGCCTCCAGTCAGCGCCGCCTACTCTGCTGCGCCTCCTGCCTCCTACACCCAAGCTCCTCCGCTCGCGTCCGCGGACCCCACCCAGCCTCCCGCTCCCAGTGACCCCGCCGCACCCCCGCAGCAGCAATACTACGGAGGCCCCCCTCCTCCTTCCCAGCGCTTTGCCTCCCCCGCGCCTCCCCCTCCCGCCTCTCAGCAATTATACACTTCCTCTGCTCCTCCTCCTGCTCCTCAGCAATCGTACCCCTCCTCCGCTCCTCCTCCTGCTCCTCAGCAACCGTACCCCTCCTCCGCCCCCCCTTCTGCCGCTCAGCAACCACCGTACGCCTCGGCCGGTCCTCCTCCTCCTGCTCAGCAGCCGTACGCCACCTCCGCTCCTCCGCCTCCCGTCTCTCAACAATCGTACGCCTCCTCCGCACCCCCTCCCTCCCATCCAGCGTTCCCTCCCTCCTCCTCCTTCTCCGGTCCCGTGCCTCCCAGCCAGGCTCCCCCGGTGTCTGAGCCCCAGCAGTCCTTCCCTCCACAACCTCCCTACGCCTCCGGTCCTCCTCCTCCCACACAGGGCTCCTTCCCTCCTAGAGGAGCGCCGGGCCCTCCTCCTCAGCCGGGCTCCTTCCCTCCCGCTGGTCCTCCTCCTCCCACCTCGGCCGGCCCGGGTCAGTACCCCCCGCCGCCGGGAGCGCTGCCTCCCCAGTCCCAGGGGGGTCCCCCTCCTCCCCAGCAGTCCTCCCCCTACCACCCCGGCCCCCTTCCTCCCAGAGCTCAGATGCAGATGCATCCTCCCACCTCCATGGCCCAGGCCAACCACCTGCCTCCGGGACCGCAAGGCCCGCCACCGGGGCCACCTGGGCCCCTCGGCCCACCTGGGCCCCTCGGCCCCCCCGGGCCCCAGCAGCAACAGCAGCCTCCTCAGCCTGGCATGCAGGGAGGATATCCGCCTCAGCAGAATGGTGAGGAGACGGTCGTTGACTAGAACAGCGGTTTCTCAGCCGTTTTTAATTTCATGGTCCACCAGTTTGATATGCGTTAGGTTAGGCCATGGACCCCCATTTGATGCGATTTATATCTCTTTATATCTCTACACTGTAAAATCCTCGGAGTCCGTTTCGTTCCGTTTGTACGCCCAGCCTCTCAGAGTCACAGACCCGTAAGGGAGCATTTGGTTCCTCCCAACTACCAATCATTTAGCTGGGGACCACCTGGAACCCTCCCCCCCCCCCAAGGAGGCTGGGGGTCCCCACGTTAGAACATTCACAGAGTGACCTGGTGGCTTTTTAACGTGACATCCCGGGTTCGAATCCCACAGGTCCCAGCTGTGTCCCTCCTCTTGTCCTTATCCTGCCGTTTCTCTTGAGAGAACAAAAAAAACGAAACCCAAGCATTTTCAATACAGTCTCCAGTGTAAGATAAGTGGAATGCTCTGTACGGTGCCTCAGTGGTTCTTTGATCCCCTCCAGGTGCATTTGGCCAAGTGAGAGGCCCACAGCCCGGCTACGGAGGCCCACAGCCCGGCTATCCTGGCCAACCACCACCAAACTACGGAGCCCAGGCTCCAGGCCCTGGTCCAGCTCCCCCTCCACAGAAAAGACTCGACCCAGACTCCATCCCCAGCCCGGTGAGAGAGAGAGAGAGACACACACACACAGTTTTATGAACGTTAATCGTACAATATATACACAGACTATGTAATTTTGTGATACAATTGTTAGGTTATAGCTTTGTAAATCCCTGAGGGCATTCTAGTAACCAACAATAAAAGAGTCAGAAAACCAAATAGAGTGTGAATCCCCAAATTGGACTTAAAATCTCCTGATGCAGCTAAGCTAAATTCCTTTAGGGGGCTTTTGCACAGCAGACAGTGCTTACCCAAAAAACAAGGCGTAAGCCTTAAAAGATGAGCTATTTCTACAATTTCTTGGTAAAAAATTAAAATAAAGTCCTATCGCACCAGACATTTCGGCAGATGCCTTTATCAAGGTATCGGGTGGAAGTGGTATACTTCACGTGTAAAGTGTCATAACTGTATGTATACATAAATGATATGATTCAACATGCACGACACAAGTCTAACCGTGTTAATTTCTCTTTTTAATATTCCTTGCTCGCTGCAGTATACCGTCTGCAGCATTCTGTACATGTAGACCAGCTCCGCATGTGCGTCAAACAAGACTTATGACGCTGCTTGAATCTGTCGTATAGTCTGCTATATCACTAATCTATAATCAATACTACTGCTCGGTTCATCTCTGCACATAGACAAATGTCTGCCTGCTAGTCAGGACAATCTGGCAGAGTTCTCTTTTTTTTACTCACTCTCAATCTGTCCCCTTTTTTTCACTCTTCTCTGTATTTTAATTTCATTTTATTTTTGCATAACGCGCTGGACACACTCTGTTTTGAAACTTAAAGCAAGCGTCTGACATGCCGGCTGTGCAGAAATCAAGACATAGAATAGACCCAGACGCTATCCCCAGCCCAGTAAGTCTCCTGTGTTGCCTGCCTTTGCCCTTTCCTCTGTGCCCTGTCGCACTAACCCTCAGCTGCCCTCCAGATTACCTTCCTACCCCGCCTAACCCCAAACTCTTAACCCCTCAAACCTCGCCGCTGGTATTCAAAATGTTGAAGATGGGCTGCTATTGGATATATAGTGTTACCTGTTGATAACTCAGTGTTTCTGAGCCATCAGCAAGCAACAGAAACACTAGAAAAAAACATTTATAGAATATAGAATATTTTGAATGCCTCTGCCATGCTAAACCACTATGGCGCCAACACATTTGCACATTTCAAGTTTACAGTAGACATTAAGGACAATTCTGTACTACTGGCCAGATTACATTTGTCTTGGATCGTGAGGACTATGAATCTGATTTATTTTAAAGGCCCAATAAGTTCCGTAGTCATTTGGGATTTTAACACTAATATAACATTTCAAAGAGCAGTTTGTGTACCACTTCACCAGCATACAATAATTATTTGAACACAACATCACTTATGAGCAATGTTTCAAATAAACATACCCGATGAAAGACTAGGGCAAAAAGAATGGTGGTGTTTAGGACTTGCTGATTAGGTCTTTAAACAACAGCAACAATAATTTTGGTCAGTTATAACGTGCTTAAGTCACAATTTTAATCTAAAAGGTGAACATTTTCCCTTGTCTTTAGCAGAAATAATTAGTGGATATTCACTTTTCACTGAACTCCCCCAAGGCAGCCCATCTCAGCTTTGACAAACTTTAAAGAGGGTTCCCTAGTTTCCTGGGTTTGGGTGGGTTTTCTTAAGAACTTTCACCCCCCACCCGACCCCAACCACACCCCAACCACACCCCAACCCCCTGCCCTGCATGCCAGTCTGCAGTGTCTCACTTGCCCGTGGTTCGTAGCTTCAGTGGCATGCACTGAGCATCCCCAAGGATGTTCTCATCTGCTTGTTCCTTCAGGTGTCTGTGGGGAGTGATTCTTTTCATTGTAGCGAGTCCCGGGATCTGTGCACACACATGTCATCTGCTATTTGTTCCTGGCCTCAGCCTTGACAAACTATGGGATTTATTTGAGTGTGTCTGTTTAGTTGTGTGTCTTTGTGTGTGGGTGCGTGCGTGTGTGTGTGTGTGTGTGTGTGTGTGCGACCAGGATTGTATGCCTTCTCCTGCATGCGTGTTCTGTGTACGTGTTTGTTGTGCGACTAAAGGCGTGTGTCTGCACTCCTGTCTTACCTCTCCCCCCCCCCCCCCCCCCCCCCGTTCTCCTCTCCCGCTCAGATCCAGGTGATTGAGGACGACAAGAGTAAGGGCGCCGAGCCCTTCACCACCGGGGTCAGGGGTCAGGCCCCGCCCCTCGTCACCACCAACTTCCTGGCCAAAGATCAAGGTAAGCGCCTACGTACTCTCTGCGTCTCTGTGTGCACACAAACCCCTGTCTGTGAATGGTTTGTAGTTTGAGTATGTAGATTATTTGTAAAATGAAGGTGTCATCCTCAGGGCAAACATAATTTGTCTAGGACTGGGCCGCAATTATACTATGGATTACTTTTTTGATTAATCGAATAATCAAGAAGCCCGTATTTTTTTTGGGTGTAATAAAAAAAATACACATATCATCAAAAGCCCTATTTTATGCAGTACTTTGTTGTACAACGGTGTCATGAAAGAAATACGAATCTACAAGCCATTTGAGAGCCATTTTTACAAGCTCAAATTTGCTGTTTTAAAAAATTATTAAAATGTATAATCGTTTATGACCAGTTAATTTGATTAGTTCAATATAAGTGTTGGACCAGTCTTGCCTTTCATAAATAATATGATCATCATTCTTGACAAAGAAGAGTTGAAGATGTTTTGGGTGACATTGTCTGTGTGTGTCTCTTTGTGTGTCCAGGGAACGCCAGCCCCAGCTTCGTCCGCTGTACAGCCTACAACATACCCTGCACATCCGACATGGCCAAGCAGTCCCAAGTGCCGCTAGCCGCCGTCATCAAGCCCCTCGCCACACTACCCGCGGACGAGGTACCTCACTCCTCCCGCTGTTAGGGTTGGCATCCCTTAGGATTTTAACCATTCAACGATTCCCTCCTAAATAATCCCTAAATAAACAGTTTGAGAACCACCGGTATTGTAATTGTATAGCAGACGTGAAGTCCACATACCAGCTCTGACGGAAAAAAAAGACGGTTGGTGGAAACGTTTCCAAATGTGATGGAACCGATTCCGGTTCCTCAATGTTGGATCCGGTTCCTCCCACTGTCTCCTGCCAGTAGCTACTGGAGCTCTCTCTGAGATGAAATGAACATTTGGTGATGAGCCAGACACCGTTAGGTTATTGGATAACTTCCATTCATCAACCTAATCCTTCATTTCACTGTATGAACACATGCTTATCAGAAACAACACAGTGCTTTCTGGGGCTGTAGACACTGTTGGGAGGAGTTCATTGAGTTCATTTGAATAATTTCCTCTTGTGCACGTCAATGTACCACGCCCTGTTGGAATAACCTCTGCAAAAGAAAAACATTGAAGTTCTCATTTACTAAAGACATCTGTAGTAACTCTGTACTACCTTTGCATTTTTGATAAGACTTTCAGAAATAGGACACAAAATAGACAGTTTCGCCGGGCCCCCTAAATTCTGCATGGCCATGCTGTGACTGATTCCCAGAGGTACAGTAAAGGAGGAGGTCACAGATGGGGCTATCCTTTAACCAACCCTGTAATTATAGGAATGCAGCAGGGTTCTATAAGTCTTGCCCTAATGTCCATGTCACTGGAAGTCATGGACACGGTTTATCAGTCGGTCTCTAATAGCCATACCACTGGAAGTCATCATTTTGTTCGGGCCTGACTGAGCCTTGCTTGGATATTTTACTGTGTGAGAAGGCATCATATTTATCCAATCGCAGTTGTAGCCTTAATGCTTTTTCATTCCAATACATAATTTTTAGGGATCTAGCATAAGTGATACTGCGGCACAGTGCTTGCACACAGTTACCGTTTTATCCACCCCCATTGTCACAGGTAATACTAAAGCTGTAATGCGCCCATACAGCAGACTGAAACCATGCTGGAAGATCAACTAACTGTACTTAGTCTTGCCTAACTGACAGCTGACACTTCATCCATGCCAACTGAGAGCTTTCACTGGGTTATTGGCACCAGGTTTTTCCCACCAATAACTTTATTCAATCCACCAATACATACAGGCCCTGAACCATAACTAGCCAACTGAATGTTTTGAATTGACCATTGCTAAAAGAAAAGAAGAAAATGTTTACTACTTTTACTGTTGACAAGGACAACCTATCAAGAGTCGGTCGTTTTGTCAGCACATTTTAACATTCCTAATTATTTTATAGTTTGATTTGTATTGTCAGCCTTATGCTTAATTTATACTTAGTTGGATGCCAATGTCACGTGTCGAAAATAAGCAGAATCTACAAGCTCACAACGTGTTGGCGAGGCGACACGTTTGTGAGCTTTTAGATCAGCTAATGTTTGGCAGGCAACCAAGTATGAATCAGGCTGTGGCTTATCAGCTTTCCATGTTTGTGCATGATTTAATTTGATTTTGGTAAAAGAAATACAAGTTTTAACACAATATAACTTCAGCCCAGGATGTACACATAAAAGTGTAATAAAACACTTATTTCCAATGTGGTCCTGTGCTTCTTTTGACTTGATTTTTGTTTTGTTTTTCCTCCCAGGCCCCTCCATACGTGGTGGACCACGGGGAGAGCGGTCCTATCCGCTGTAACCGCTGCAAGGCCTACATGTGCCCCTACATGCAGTTCATTGAGGGAGGACGCCGCTTCCAATGTGGCTTCTGCAGCTGCGTCACAGAGGGTAAGTTTCATAGCCGAGTCCTACGCATAGGTTAAAGTTCTCAGCCTCAGTCTGAAATCAGGCTGATTACAGTCATGTGGATTCCATAGAAGCCAGCATGTCTTGTCCAAAGTAGCCTATCTACAAGCTCTCAATGCGTCGCAGACGCATTGAGAGCTTGTAGATAGGCTACTTTCGGTTATTATTTTAAGATTAGAGCATTTGAAGTGGTCAAACTATCAATATGTGCAGAAGCATCTTCCATAACATCCTAATGGTCTGGGATATTTCATAAAAGCAAATTAAGCAAGTTAAAACTTCAATCTGTGATTTATTTATTTTGGCTGTAGCCTATGTAGAACAGCAGGAACAATATAACTTGTTAATTATTTAGGAAACAGCGTTAGTGGGGGGGGGGGGGGGCCTGTTTCCCAAATCGCACATTAGGACACAATTTTTCAGTCGGGAGATTTTATTTTGCTTTAATCCATGAGCCTACGAGTTAAAAGATAAGGGACCATTTATACTGTACTTATTTGCACACCTGTGTCATATGACAAAATTACATATTTTCATTTGAAAGAAAGTGTTCGTCACGAATCGTTAGTTTTTTCTGTGCAGCACTTCTTGAACGTATTTGAGTGAAAATGTAAAAAGGAGTAATGTAAGAATCTTTCAACTGTTCCCACTAGTGCCTCAACATTACTTCCAGCATCTGGACCACACGGGGAAGAGGGTGGACTGCTACGAACGGCCAGAGCTCTCACTGGGCAGCTACGAGTTCCTAGCCACCGTCGACTACTGTAAGGTAAGACTTCCCATACATCGTGGATGACTGGCTTCTGCAACGGGGAACCTGTCCCTTATACCGGATACAATTCTGTCTCATTACTTTACATTACCATTACATTACAGTCATTTAGCAGACGCTTTTATCCAAAGCGACTTACAGTAAGTGCATTCAACATCAACATAGGTAGGCAGGAAAACAGCTAATCACCAGAAGTCTTAAGTGCATTCTCTTCTAAAACAAGCAACTAAGAGTATACTTAGCGCTACGGTAAAAGTGCAATATATCAGCTACTGTAGCTACTTTCTTAAACAGATGAGACAAATAGGAAAATCAAATGAGCAAGAGCTAAAACAAATAAGTGTATCAAATAAACAAGATCCAATAAAACTAGAGCTCGTACAAATAATTGACAACAAGTAGGCAAGGCTAAGAGGAAGGGTCAGGGTAGTGTTTCCTGAAGAGGTGGGTTTTCAGCCTGCAGCGAAAGATGGGCAGACCGAAGTGGTTGGGCAGGGGTGTAAGCCTTGACCATAGCCCGGAGGTAAGAAGGAGCTGTTCCTTTCACTGCCCTATAGGCTAGCACCAGGGAAGGTTCATAGAAGGTTTATGACTTAATTTCTAATCAGTGTGGTAGGCTTGAGCATGGGACTGAAGGATCGCTGACAAACATCACGTAATTGCCCCGGTATTTGCCCTGAGCAAAATGTATGCGAAAATCTGGATTTAATATTTTCAGTTTGAGGGTTGGGTCTCTGTCAGGTTTTACCGGTCCAGTGCAATGTAATTTAGTATGAGCTTACATCACTTTAACTTTATGCAATCTGACTGTACCAGCGTTTTATCATCATGAGGCGCCACAGCACCTGGCACATTGTTGGTGCATTGGTTTTAGTTTGCCATGGGTAGACCTGTTCCTGTTGCACATCCTTGAGACCTGAAGCCGATTCTACATGTCTCCTAAATCTCAACAGTTTTCTGAAAAACCTATGTTTCTATATCAGTGGTGCTCAATCTTTTTCATGTCAAGGACCCCCAAAATGATATGTATTTGGCCGCGGACCCCCATCAAAATATTTTGTTCCAGGGACCCCCAGAAGCAAAGATTTGAGTAACAAATGTTCGCTTTAAAAAAATATATATTCAAAGGTTTGCACACATTTTCACGATTTTTCAAAAATAGCAGATCTACAAGCTCGTAGCGCGGCACTCGGTGCCGCGCTATGAGCTTGTAGATCTGCTATTTTTGAATAGCCCAAAGTGTAAAATAATGCTTTTTAGCTCAAATCTAAAAATGACACAGTTCCAGGTCTTAATGGGTTAAGACCTGTGGCTTATTTTAAAAATGTCTTCTAAATCCTAACAGTTTTCTGAAAAACGTATGTTTCTATATCAGTGGTTCTCAAACCTTTTCTTGTCAAGGACCCCCAAAATTACATGCATTTAGCCGCCGACCCCCATCTCAAAATATTTTCCAGGGACCCCCAAAAGCAAAGATTTGAGGTAAAAATGTTCGCTTTAAAAGAATATATATATTATTCAGATTCAGATTTGCACAAATTGTCACGATTTTTCAAAAATAGCAGGTCACAAGCTCGCTATGAGCTTGTATATCTGCTATCTTTGAATAGCCAAAGTATTAACACATTGAGTGCCAGGGTCTTTTTAAAACAGGGTACAGTCGGTGCCTGGATTTTTAACCATTTTTGAACCTTTTTCAAGTAGTCACAAAATATTTTCAGTGATCACCGTCCTCAAGGTGACCCCCTCATTACACACAGAGAGGTCTCGTACAATCGGGGGAAAAAAATTAAAAACATTAGGTAATCCGTTCCATAGTTGCAGCCAGTTGAAAATAGTCGAAAATAGTCAAAAATACATATTTTAGAAAAAAAGTACACAAGAGCCGAGATACAGGCTTTTGAAGTCATAAGTTAACCAGGAAGTGGATTGGAGTCTAAATCTTCAAAAAATGATATCTCCTGGTGCTGGGAAGAAAAACAAAAAAAAACGGTCATAACCGTTTTTGGCACACAACGCATGGCTTCTCAAAAACGGTCCGGACCGTTTTTGGCACTCAATGTGTTAAATTACAGATGCTTTTCTGGTTTTAATGGGTTAATATTGCTGCACTGCGTCAGAAAAAAAACGGCAAATAACAGCAGCGCTCCATTCATTTTTAGAAGAAGTGAGAGGGGGATTTCCCTAGCATTTCCCTTTCAGTGAGCCAGCGCAGAGAGAGAGGAAGGAACAATTGCGAGAAAACAAAAGTAACTCTGTGGCTGTCTTTTCCCCCAATGCCAAGAATTGAAGATGAAGATGAGAAAACACAACATATACCATTATGGAAACACTTTGGTATATGGAACAAAATCTAATCAATAGATTCAAGTATCTGACAATGTATAAAGTCACCATACCAACACTTCCTCAACCTTTGATGAGGCAGTGTTGTTTTAAAAACATGTTTGTATTTTATTTCCTGAATTTGTTGGTTTCTTCCCGACAGCAGAGATATAGTTAAAAACAGAAAAACAACTGCATTATTAATGTCATTGATTGTGTTTTTTCTTATATTATATGCTCTAGTCTGGAACAGCTTGTGCGTGTGCCCCCTAACATTAAACATTTACTGGTACCAGGTGTTTGGCAAAATTATGAAACCAGAGCAGACTGAACATTGTAATGGAGTGGTGGCAGGGTGCCTGCAGGTCCTGACTCTGACTGAGAGAGCTTTAAAATGCCATTGTGTTCCAGGCTTTAAATACAGTTACATGTTGTGTATTATTAAAGTTCTCAGTCGCCACGACTGATTTCAGTCATTTGGATTCCCGCATGACTTCTATGGAAGCGTGTCACTCACCGAAAATAGGCTATCTATAAGCGTTTGTAGCGCTTGTAGATAGCCTATTTTTGGATATTAGTTACTTTAAGATTAAAGAGTATATGAAGTGGTCAAACTAGCGATAGAATACATGTCCAATCTTCCAGAAAACCCTAATGATCTCAGGTATTTCATAAGAGCAAAGGTTAAAGCCTCAGTCTGCAATTTCTTCAACTGGCTGGCTGTATGGCTACCAAAACATTATAATTATTTTACATATTTTCTTGTTTATGAAACACAGCACTAGTGTGAGGGGTGCTCCTTTCAACATGTTTCACAACTTGCAGATTAGGACTTGGCCTAACAAAACCTTTCAGTCATGAGATTAAAGTCTTAAATGTAGCCACACAGTCTCCCTGTGTAGGCTGTCCACTGGAATAATAGTAGAAGCTCTTTCTGCGTTTATCAAATGGAGCACGACTTTCTCTCCTTCTGGCACAGAACAACAAGCTTCCTCAGCCTCCTGCCTTCATCTTCCTCATCGATGTCTCCTACAACGCTGTGAAGAGCGGCATGGTCAGCATGGTCTGCCAAGAGCTCAAGACCCTGCTTGACTGCTTGCCCAGGTACACACACACACACACACACACACACACACACACACACACACACACACACACACACACACACACACACACACACACACACACACACACACACACACACACACACACACACACACACACACACACACACACACACACACACACACACACCTGCTCTCTCTAACCTGAAAATGGCCCATATTCAAAGTTTCAAAGACAGTAATAACGCATATCCTCTGTCCTTGGTACTGAGCCAAACTGCAAAAGCACCAAACTTTTATTAAACAGCAGCAAAAAAAAGACGTAATAATTACTACTGATTAATAAAGTTGGGAGCAATTAAAGTTAGTTGCGAGCCCTTTCTTTTGCCCTTTTCAAAGTTTAACACATTTGTATAGCAGCACATTTCAACCACAAAGGCAATGCATAGGGCTGTGCGTACAAATACATTTAAAGACATAAAAAGGGCATTTAAATATAGCTAGAGAATAGAAGGGAAATGGAGAAATAAATAAGTAGCTCCTGGTCTGAAAAATTAAGCCAATACAAGTTACTTAAACCTGCATTCTCTCCTAATGGCCAGCAGGGGGTGTCTGGTTACAAAAATACATAGATGTTCTCAATCGCTAGCTTCAAGTCTTCAGCATGTTGTTCATTTAATAAAGTATGTTCCCATTTTAGAGTAAAATAGTCAGTAAAGCAGGGTATGCCTTAAGCCAGAGTGTAGCTATGTTGTGATTGACAAGTCGCTATCACAGGACTTGTCAAGATATAAAACACTTACGTTCCCAGAACATATAACTAACTAACACAGTCCATTTATATACTCTTTGCCCCTTACCTTGCAACAGGCATTGGCTCAAAAGTTATAATTTCGTTTTAACGGTTTAATTTCATGGACCCCCAGTTTGATATTCATATTAGGCCACATAATTGGACCCATAAGGCTCAATTTGGTCCCTAACTATCATCACTTAGTTGGGGACTTCCTGGAACCCCCTCAAGGACCCCAATCTGTGAACCACTGCTGTTAGCTCATGCTCTTGTGTTTGTGTTTGTGTGTGTCTCTCCAGGGAGAACCCAGAGGTGGACTCTGTGGTCCGCGTGGGTTTCGTCACATACAACAAGGTGTTGCACTTCTACAACGTGAAGGCCAGTCTGGCCCAGCCCCAGATGCTGGTGGTCTCGGACGTGTCGGACATGTTCGTACCGCTGCTCGACGGCTTCCTGGTCAACGTCGCCGAGAGCAGGATGGTCATCGAGAGGTGAGAGAGAGAGAGAGAGAGACGGCAGGACACGCACATGGCATACAGATGAATGAGGTGTTGTGTTGGACAGATTAAGCGTTTCAAATGAATGACACACTGTGTGTCGTCTCTGCGTTTCAGCCTGCTGGATCAAATCCCAGAAATGTTTGCTGACACACGGGAGACAGAGACGGTGTTTGGACCCGTCATCCAGGCAGGACTGGAGGCACTCAAGGTAACAAAAATGTTTTACTTAGTTCTATCATACCACCCACACACATACGTTTGTATTACTATACTTGTGAGGACATCAACATTTTAGGACGGTGATTTTAATCAATGTCATTTTAACCTTAAATATAACGCCGGAAATAGTCAATCTGCCTCAACGGCGTGCAATACATTGGGCATAATTACTCTAACCCC
This sequence comes from Gymnoscopelus braueri, assembly GCF_963280865.1. Lineage (NCBI taxonomy): Eukaryota > Metazoa > Chordata > Actinopteri > Myctophiformes > Myctophidae > Gymnoscopelus > Gymnoscopelus braueri. Next base: position 40,749,310 of record NC_137617.1, read on the forward strand.
TAAACATAACTTCTAAATAGCCTAACCCCAACCTGAATCTTTTCCTAATTGTAAGCCTAAATCAACAAATCTATCCATAAAACAATCATTTCTCTTGTTAGGACCAGGACAATGGTCGTCGCAATGTCTATTTCTCTAGTTCCACTATACTTGTTGGGGCGTTTGGACCTCACAAGTATAGTGTAGTAATACAAACACACACAGAGTTACATAAACACAGTGGATGTTCCTGTGTTGAACCGGTGATTGTTTGGGTGTTGTCTGATGGTTGTTGTGTCGTCCTCCAGGCTGCAGATTGTGCAGGGAAGCTGTTTGTGTTCCACACGTCGCTGCCCATCGCTGAAGCCCCCGGCAAACTAAAGAACAGAGAAGACAAGAAACTCATCGGCACAGACAAGGAGAAGGTACCTAACCGGAGCATCATGTTTACAGTGAAATACTGTGTTAATTTAACTCTGAGCATGTAAAAAATGGAACCAAATGGACTCGTAAGGGTCCATTTGGTTCCATTTGTGAAAACGAAATTAACACTGAGGACTTTACTGTGATAAGGCTGCAACTAATGATAATTTTCATAATTGATTGATAGATTTAATTAATTTAGGCCATACAATTATGGTAAATATAAGGTAATTTGGTACAATATTCAATCAGTCAATCAGTTTTATTTATATAGTGAATCAATTAATCAGTTTTGCTTATATATATATATATATATATATATATATATATATATATATATATATATATATATATATATATATATATATATACACGGTGTGTATATATATATATATATATATATATATATATATATATATATATATATATATATATATATATATATATATATATATATATATATATATATATATATATATATATATATATATATATATATATATAGTGCCAAATCACAACAGCTTGTGCCAACATGTAGAGCAGGTCAAGATCTCTTCAGAAACTCATAATTCTCCCATTACATTAGCAAGCGCTTGGTTTTAAAATGATGGTAAAGGCTCATCACAAGTTGTCTCAACCCATGAAAATATCGTTGCTTTCGACCAAGAAACATTTGACAGTATGGAGCAAAGGCAACAAGCATTCACATTTTGATGAAGTTGTAGATAAAAGGAATAGCTATGCAGAACAGACACACACACTCTGTGGTTGTGTCTTTACGCTCACGTTGCCTACAGATTCCATGAGGTCAGGGCATTTCGAAATTCAACACCAGTAGAACGTCATTAAAAATGAAAGGATCACAGTTCAGGCGCCACATGATGATAGACGCTGATCTCGCAGTATGAACTGAGATCTTTGTGTGGATGTGTCTTCCCAATACACTTCATACACTGTAAAATTATCAGTGCTAAAGGGAGTCCAACACCTAGAATGATAAAGATTACTATAATGATAATGATGAACGATGACATTCTGTAAACATGTTGAACATGAGTAATAATATATCCTGTTGAGCCCATCTCTGAAAGTGCTCCCAATGATATTGTTACCCACTATCGTGGGTAACAATATATTTATAATTATTGTTCTTGGTGTGGAGAGCCATTTTATGTAACTCCGAAAGTGTACAAAATGGAACCAAATGCATCCATTTGGTTCCATTTGTTGACTCAGAGTTACATTGTAGCGGTGACGATATTACTGTGTGAAGTTTTGGGATGTAGCCAGTTGCATTAACCACTTAAACCCCAGCGTCCATATTCTTGGGGGAACAAGACATTTGGTGTAGATGGAAAATGTGGTCAAAGTACAGTTGTAACTCAAGTCCAGTTCTCTAAGACTACAGGGGCTTAAGTGGTTAAGGTGCGGAGCTCTGTCTGATTTCTGTTCTCCCTCCCCAGTCTCTGTTCCAGCCTCAGGCAGCGTTCTACGCCACCCTGGCTAAGGAGTGCGTGGCACAGGGATGCTGCGTGGACCTCTTCCTCTTCCCCAACCAGTATGTTGACGTGGCAACGCTGGGGGTCGTCCCTGTCTCCACTGGGGGCTCCATCTACAAATACACATACTTCCAGGTGAGGACGACGGCAAAGCCATTTCTCACTTTATCCAAGTTGTTGTAAAAAAAAAAAAGTGAGTTTTTTCTCTCTACTTTATTAAGACTTTAACAAATATGGAGAGACAAATAACAGGAAACAAACGACGACAGTGAATATGAAAATCGCTAATTCATACTCCATCGCGCGACGGTGTCGCTTCCCAAAAATAAATTGTTTTCAAGCTAAAGTGCATCATCGCGATGCATTATGGCTTGAAAATCAACTCTTAACTCTTGTCACTGGTCTAGCTGATGTTTAACCGCTGATTGGTTCGGACACGCAGTGTTCGGCCATCTCTACTCCCTGCGCAATCCCAGACCTCCCTGAAATCAAATGCAAATGAGATTTCCGGAGGGAGGGGGTTTACCAGGCTAGCTGATGTTCACATGGCCGTGTAATTTCATTATAATACATTACTGTGTGTGTGTGTGTGTGTGTGTGGTTAGGCTGAGACGGACCGGGAGCGCTTCCTCAACGACCTTCGGAGAGACGTTCAGAAACTAGTAGGCTTCGACGCTGTCATGAGAGTGCGAACCAGCACAGGTGAGCCAGCACCAAGTCTCACACACATCATCACACCACCTCATCTCATCCTTGTGAAAAGGAAACATTATTTGCCCCTTACTCTTCATCTCAATTCCTCGTCTCCCTGCAGGTATCAGGCCGACAGATTTCTTCGGGTCGTTCTACATGAACAACACCACAGACGTGGAGCTGGCGGGCCTGGACTGTGACAAGACCATTACCGTGGAGTTCAAACACGACGACAAGCTCAGCGAGGAGACTGGGGCTCTCATGCAGGTGGGTGTGTGGTTGGTCTGGGAGTGCACTGGTTGATGGTAGACTGGAAACATGGGCAGAGCCTTGTGATACCTTTTTTATTGGGTCTCACTGTCTTTCTAAAGTAGCTTTATATTCAGCTTATCGTCAGGGAATGACATGTAAAGAAGTAGGCCTTTATTGTTCACATAACATAAGGTGGAAAAGGTTTCAGTGATTTAATATCTAGTAATTATTTGGTTTGCCTGAATTGATGTTTTAAAGCTACACTCGATAAGTTATTATGACCATTATGTTCGTCTCCCGAGAGAGATAGATACTTGCAATGTCCGAACTACAATAAAGATGCGGTGCATCTAGTGTCTGATTCAAATAGCTTTATTGACATTGTCAACCAGTAGTTGTCCTACCCAATACCAGGGTCTAAATTTCTCAATGGAAAAGTAGGGAGACCATTTCCAAACACTGCAGATATGGTAGTTGTATTGAATTAACACAGTCTACCATACATTTTGGTTAAAATAACGTTATATCCATTACAATTGTAGCTTAAAAAATGTATACCTCATGCATAATCTGTGTCATCCTGATGAGTCAGTGTTTGAATTTCAAACCAAGGCTTTATGTTGTGTGTCTGTGTGTCAGTGTGCGGTGCTGTACACCAGCTGCAGTGGACAGAGGCGTCTGCGCGTACACAACATGGCGGTCAACTGCTGTTCCCAGCTGGCCGACCTCTACCGCAACTGTGAGACGGACACCATCATCAACTTCTTCTCCAAATACGGTGAGCAGGAGCTGAAATCAGGACCCTATCGTATATTAAATGTGATCATATTCCACTATTAAAGTAGTTCTTTGTCTGTGTCAGAATCAGGGGTAGACGGATATAAAGGGTTTAGTTGGCCACTCTGGCCGCGATTTTACTGATGCATGCATGAATCAGTTAATAATTTATTCATAATTTGTGGGCCTGACTCAACGTATTGCAATTGTGGACAGCACTGAATACCTACAAAAGTCACTTTATATATATATATCTTTGATGTACTGTGTCAGTTAGATATTCTATCGTGATGTTGTCAATGCCAGTCTGTGTATATCTCATATATGTTTTGTCTCTCTCTACATGTGTCTTATGTGCAGCGTTCCGGAGCGTGATGAACGGCCCGACCAAAGCAGTAAGAGACACCCTAGTCAACCAGTGTGCTCAGATCCTGGCCTGCTATCGCAAGAACTGTGCCAGTCCCTCGTCCGCTGGGCAGGTAGGACACTGGTTACCAACCCACCTTCTTACCGTTATATTATCCTTACTTTATTTTTTTTGTACATTTATTTTTTAATTTTTCATTCATTTTCATTCATTTTTTGTACACCGCCAAAAACGGGGACACCAGGTTGAAAGGGCTTAACACTGATGATTTTACTGCTTGTTGTCCCAGCTCATCCTGCCAGAGTGTATGAAGCTGTTACCGGTGTATCTGAACTGCGTTCTGAAGAGCGACATCCTGCTGCCGGGTGCCGACGTGTCATTGGACGACCGGGCGTACCTGAGGCAGCTCATCGGCTGTATGGATGTATCGGAGAGCCACGTGTTCTTCTACCCACGTTTACTGCCACTGGTAAGACCCAAAGACACAAACGTATTAGTGGACTGGCACAAACTTGATCAATTGCTGGAATGAATAGTACACTTTTTTTTTCCCCACCGTGAATAAAGGCATCAACCTTGTATGAATGAGGCATCAATAATATAAATGGCTTTATTATTATTCTGTTTCAAAATACCCGCCATCGATTTTCGTATGGTTTATTCATCAAAGGGGGCGTGGGGATGGTCGAGTAAACTTCGCCAGGGCATTAGAATATTCTAATTTGATTTTGATCAGTTCCTGGCCACGTGCAACATTGTTTTCTCACTCAACAGTAAACAAACCAACATACAGTATAAATGTATTCTGGGTATCTGCACATTTCTAAAGTTACAATTTAATGACTTTTAACACATTCACTGCCAGGGGTTTTCTAAAACAGGCTGTAGCTTCTGCCAGCATTTTTAAGCATTCTGACTAATCTTTCAAGAACCACAGAATATTTATCTCCAATATGATCGATCCCCTGATGGTTGCTAATCTCGACCTCCCGTTCGCTTGTTGTACCCAGTTGAAAATAGTATGTTTCGCCAAAAATACATAGTAAAACACAGGAGCCGAGATACAGAATATTTCCCAAATACTTTAACCAGGAAGTGAATGGAGCAGTAAATCTTTGGATGACGTGATCTCCTGGTTCTGTGTGAAAAAAATAAGATTTTTTTGTTTAGTTTTTTTCTTTTTTGAAATGACTGAGATCTCCGTCAATGGTGGTGAACGGGTGGATTTCAAATGACGGAGATTTCCGTCAATGGGAGGGAATATGTTAAGACCTTTTTAATATCAAATTGGCCAAATTATCAAATATTACATAAGAAAGAGGCAAACATTGTGAAAATAGCCGATCTACAAGCTCAGAACGCCTCGCAGTTGTGAGCTTGTAGTTCGGCTATTTTCACAATATTTATCTGTGGAACCGAGTCTAAAGGTAATGCCTACAATTCCAAGTGCTTGTCAGGTTGGGGGGTCCCCAGTTCAAATATGATTATTTTGGGGGGGTCGCGGCCTGAAAAGTTTAGGAACCCTGTAGCTCATATACAGTACGTATAGCATTAGATACATGTGTTTTTCCGTCCTGACTTTGCAGATGAAGTTGGAGGCTGACTCGTTACCAATGGCGGTGAGGTGCTCCGAGGAGAGGCTGTCGAAAGGCGGGTTGTACCTCCTGGAGACGGGGCTCCACCTCTTCCTGTGGGTGGGAGCCAACGCACAGCAGGAACTGCTGGCCAATATCTTCGGCACACCCAGCTTCGGCCAGATAGACCCCAACATGGTGAGAGAAAATACTGGGCTTCTGAGGATCCTTTGAAAGTCTTAAATTAGTTTATGTAAAGATGAGGCCGAAAAAAAGACTTGCAATGTCTTAAATTCATGCTTCAAAGGTCTAAAAATGCCACAGACAAGTAAAATAACATGTAGAATACAAATGTCTTGCGTTGTATTTGTGCTTTTTTGGGCTTAACCACTTAAAACCTTCGTATATACTTAAAATCCATGAACAGCTATGTTATTTTTGTGGATTTATCATTTCTACACTAAATCTCTTATCCGAAAATATGTCTATTTTCAGCTAATGCCACCCCCAGACTGGGGATGCTAGGGGTTCAAGTGGTTACATTTAATTCTGAGTGGCATTTGAAATGTCTTAAAAGTCTTAAATCCAACTTGCCTAAACGGGCAGAAACCCAGAACTCACAAGGCTCACGTCTCCGTGTCTTGTTGGCTTACGTGTATGTGTTGTTGCTGAACTTTGAACACTGCTTGTGTTTGTGTGATTTGACGGGTGGTCCGCATCGGTACTTAACCACGTTCCTCTCTTGTCTTGCAGACCAACCTGCCTGTGCTGGACAACCCCTTCTCCCAGAGACTCAGAGACATCATAGAGTCCTTCAGAACAAAGCGATCGCGATACATGAAGGTTCGGCCACCGCCACCTTCTCTCGCTCTTTCTCTCGACCTCTGAACCTCTCTGCCTTTTTATGCATTTATTTCCCTTATAAATGTTTTCAACAATGCATATTGTTGAAAATGTTTGCCTATAATGTCATACCCAAAATGAGGACACCAAATTTGGAAAATGTTTTGCATATTTTTATATAATATCTTAGCCAAAATAGGGACACGCAGCGGGAAGTGGTTAATCTGAATTTTCTCTTTGTCTCTCTGTCTTCCTCCCTCCCTCCGACCGTAGCTGATGCTGGTGAAACAGGAATCTAAAAATGAACTGATCTTCAGGCACTTCCTGGTGGAGGACAAGAGCGTCAGCGGGGGAGCGTCGTACGTGGACTTCCTGTGTCACATGCACAAGGAGATTCGCCAGCTTCTCAGCTAGGACTGCAACATCCCTCTCCCAACATGGTGGCACCCTACTCCACCTGTCCGACCTGACACCACCCCTCCCCCCCCCCCCCCCGACACCACCCCTCCACCTTCCTCCTCCCCTCCTCCACCTCCCGCCTGCCTTTCTTCTGAAAGAGCTTAATCTTTTATTATTCACCCAAATAACCTGAAAATCCCCGCACCCCCCCCCCCATCCCCCCCATCAGCCAGGATGCAAACTCAGACATGCTGACGGAACTCCCTGTCATGGCTGTGCATTAAGAGAGAAACGGTGTGTATGAGGGAGTGTATGGACTGACGGTGTGTGTGTGTGTGTGTGTGTGAGTGAGAGAGAGAGAGAGGGTGGATGTAGATAGTAGTGGGTGTACTATCTTGTGACACTAGCACTGAAAGCCGCTCTGGGGCGCGTTAACGACACGACAATAGAAAAACTTTTTTCTTTTTATATGTGAATCCAACGCACGGTAGACCGAAGGACAACTACATAGGACATGTATTGAAATTAAATAAACGCTGTTCTTTTTTTCCATCCCTAGAATTATTTTTCTATTTGTCTCCCTCCCCCCCCACCCCCACGCCAGCCCTCTATTTCTCAGCCATGGCCTTATTATTAACCCACCCCACCACCACCATGTCACTCCACCAATCATAATGTACATACAACTTTTATTCCACTGTCCGCTCTGTTGTTATATCCCAGTGTGAATGTTGAGGGCCCAGTGACAGAATTTCAGTTCTAGATACTCAACAAACTGGTATAAATAACTTAGCCTTGTAATAATTATTAACTCATGTTAACATACGAGTATCTTACATTTGAACTTCTCTGGTGTCACAGATGTAAAGGAAACAACGGCAGCAACGGGCAAACGTCCACTATGACTACGGCTCGCCTGTTAACCTAATAACCCCGATCGGGGATCAGTACAATCTTGAGTGACTGGGACTCTTAGCCCTGATCTCGAGTCTTCTCCACGGACGCTGACATTTAGCTCAAGTGGTGGAGTCTTAAAATATTCGCCGCCGAGGGACGCGGGGTCGTATTTTGGTCCGTCGCTAGTGACGTGCGATACCAGAGGTGAAATTCTTGATAGTTTTTTCGAATTCTATGCATCCAGTGTGAAAGACGAAAGCAAAAAAAAAGCAAAACGACACAAGCTTTTGATTCTCAGCCTTGGGAGATTGTCTTCAAGGTTGGGATGGGTACAGTATGTAGGTCAGATTCCGAACGGAGGATGAATGATGTACATTGCACAAAGCATGTGGTTGCTTAACATGTTATGGAGGAGAGGACAGAGTAATGCACATGTGGCAGCCTTGCGGTGCATCACACCTAATGCATTGATGGACGTCAAGTCGATGGTTCCAGTGCTGGGAATCCGGTGCGTCCAGATGCGTTGTCAATGCATTTGTTGTGAATGCGCCGTAATGGACGCACATACACTAAAGTTTGAGTTATACTCACAGTTGCGCGCGGATGTTGCGCACTGAAGATAACCGATGTACAAGCTCACAATGCTGTGATGCCTTATGAGCTTGTAGATCTGCTGCCATTGACTTTGCGTGACACGGCGCGCAACCAAGTACAAATCAGGCATAAGGTTGCACTGAGCTGAAGACACGCTGCGAGGGCCGGGAGCTGACAGGCCAGATGGGAGAGAGAGAATCATGAGGAATAGATGGACGTCAGCAGTCCATTAGCTAATTATGTGGGTTGTCGCCGCACTGAAGACTTTCAGAACGTAAATAAAAGTATATAATCTGTACAGAGTAACAAAAGAAAAATCTCCATTTGAAAAGATGGAATGGCAGCGGTTAGTCGATTGCTTGGTTTCTCTGTCACAAACACACACCAGTAGCCTAAATGTAAAATCCTCTCATTCATTCAGGTGGGGGGAAAGGGCTAGACTGGGGTTTTTCTTTTTTTCTTTTCTCTCTTTTTTTTTTGACGTCTTTGTGTATGTGTGTGTATGTGAGAGAGAGAGCGAATGGGGAGAGAGAGAAAGAGAGAGCTATGTTCACAGTGTGTTTATGAACCTTGTGTGAATGTGGGTGGGTGAGGGGGGGGGGGGGGGGGCGGTCCTGGTGAATTTCTCCAGAGGAACAGAGGGATCAGCCAACACACACACACACACACGTGCGCGCACACACACACACACACACTCCCCCAATGAGATTGGATTCAGATATTTTTTTCCATGATGGCTTTCTGTTTCTTTGTCGTTTTTTTAACTATGTGTTCTTTGTGTTTCTTCGGTGTGTGTGTGTGCACCCCTCTGTTCCGTCTTCTGTTCATGGATTGATCACCTGCTCTGTCTGGTGAGGTCGCCCATCTGACGACTCGTATAGACAGTCTTAGTTTGATTCTTTTCTCCTCGATTTTGTTTTGTTCATTGACTCTTGGGACTGCTAATAAAATAATGATTGTTGAAAGTGACTGTCTGTGATATGCACATTTTAACACAAGATCAGAGATGAGATGTACTTTATTACATGAACTTGAACACAGATGAGAAATCATCATTTCATTCTTAAGTGTAATTTAGTTGCACACTACAGGTTAAACTGCTGAGCCCTCTGTAGGCAGCGTGGGCCCGATTCACCCGGACATCTGTGACAGCCTTCATCTTTTGATGTCTACACTGGGTTTTATTGGGTTTTATTACGTTGTTGTTTCATGCTAAACAGCACAATGGATTATGTCACACCTGCAGTATGTGTTTTGATACAGTACATGTGAAGGTAAATCAATTATTGCTCATTGACTGAATAATCACACTTTATTTTGGTGTACTGAATCGCCCCAACAGAATATGTTAGTCATTAGCAGTCAGCTGTGTTTATCTGAAATGGGATACTTCTATGTGTCTCCCATTGTCAATGCCAGTGTTTCTCAAACATTTAAATGTCAAATTGATATGCATTTGACCACAGTCAACATTTTACAAAAATAGACCAACAAGCTAGATCACCTACAGTACGTTTGAATAGCCGAGGGGGGAGGAAAAACGTCTAAACTGATACTTATTTTGATGGGGACCCACTGGAACCCCCTCAAGGACCCAACCAGTTGTCTATGCAGCGCTTTGCACTTAGCAGAGGACCACTGTGGAGGCCACCCACCCAAGCCTAAAGCCTGGGTAGAGGGGTTCGGTGAAGGTGTTCTCGAAGGAGTGCAGTAGGGTCAGCGTACCAGAGGAGACCCTGTAGAAGGACAGCCTTCCAGCCGACCAGTCCAGATACACCCCGACTTTACTGGAGCACGGGGGCAGTTTCACGGGAGTGTCTACGCCTTTGTGCCAAGCGTTGTAGCTGTCTTTAGTGCAGCTCAGGCTCCAGGAGAAATCGTTTTTCCCGAGCCAACAGTCGTCGCCCTCTCCTTTCCTGCTCATCCGCCTGTAGGCAACTCCTATGTGAGCTCTACCGTTCCATTCCGTCTCCCAGTAGCAGCGACCGGTCAGACCCTCCCTGCACAGCACCTGTCTCCAGAAATCAAACCTCTGCGGGTGGTCGGGATACGGCTGCTCGGTCCACCGCGTGGCCTTCCTGTTCCCCTCGGACAGAAGGAGATCTCTGTGAGCTGTGTTTGGATCCAGGGTGAGTTCAGTCGTATCTGGTGAAAACAGAAGTGAAACCATCAAAGGAATTAGTTACTGTACATCAGGGGTCCTCAAACATATTCATTCCAAACATTTCTTTTTTTCCAGTTGTCAATGTGCAACCCCACCGTCACCATCCTGCAACCCCACTTGGGGTCCCGACCCAGGTTGAGAGAGTTTTGAGAACCTCTGCCTAACATAATTATATTTTGGTTATTTGAGGAAAAAGTCGGAACTAAATTGGATTGTCTCAGCCTCATTGTCCATCTTTGCCCCTTACCAAAACCCAAGACTGTACAACTGGGTCAAGTTTACCTCCCTCCCCTTAGCCTCCATTTGTATATAAATACATTTATTAAAGATTATCTATCACCTAAGGTGCTATGCAAGGCATTTATATTTATCAGACGACTAGACTTACATTTCTTTGGTTCTGGTTGGATCCTAGATTCCCCACATTGTTCCATGCTGTCATATAAGGAGAGAGAAAGACACAGATTTACTGACATGCAACCATAATTCAGCACATAAGCCCTATTTCATTCTTTTATAGGTCTTCAAAAAGAAGTGAAAATAGCCGATCTACAACCTCACAACGTGTCGCATCGCAACACGCTGTGAGCTTGTAGATTGGCTATTTTCACAACTTTGAATTATGTTTGAAATTTGTTGAAAATGTTCAACCCTAATGACATGCCCAAAATACTGGCGCCCGGTTCAAAGTGGTTAATAGAGAATGTTATATTTATAAAGGCAACAGCACAAACATATTGACCAAAGTTCAGTATGTGGCAAATAAGTTACGCCCACAGAATAATATTTACTTGACCAAGACAGACATTGTCAACATGACGCATTTTCAATTGCAGTCAGTGGTGTAAAGTAATTAAGTACTGTACTTAAGTAAAATGTTGAGGTATTTTTTACTTGACTGGAGTATTACCAATTTCCAGTACGTTTACTTCTACTCCACTGTATCTCATAGGCAAATATTGTACTTTTACTCCACTACAGAAGGCTGTCCTGGACGGGAGTCTTAAGACGTAAAAACAGATGATGATGATGACTCCACTACAATTATTTGACAACTTAAGTTACTAGTTGCTTTGTAGATTTTGATTATTATTACTAATTGTACATTGCCCACTTCAGCCCTATATACATTTCGGCCATTTGAAAATAGCCGATCTACAAGCTCACAATACGTCGCTATGCGACGCATTGTGAGCTTGTAGATCTGCTATTTTCAAAAGATTTTTATACATTTGAAAACTTGTAAAATGGGACATTCTGCATAATGAGTATTTTCTACTTTTGGTACTTTAAGTACATTTTCATACTAATACTTTTGTACTTTTGCTAAAGTACATTTTGAATTCCAGACTTTTACTTGAGTATTTCTACATTGCAGTACGTATTGGTACTTTTTCCACCACTGATTGCGGGGTTGATGTGACAACGTCTAAATTCGCCTTTACACTCACTTTCTTAAACCCTCAGTCTCTATTGGCTTGGTACTAACGCACAGCAGGCCTCTTTACAAAGGCACCTTCATCACTATACCTGAGTTTCTCCAGACTACAGCGTGAGTCCTCTAGCAGGGTGGAGAGCAGGCTCCGCCCGAGTTCCTCTGGATGGTTGAAGGCGAGGTCAAGCTCTTTCAAACGAGAGGGGTTGGAATTCAGAGCGGAGGCCAGGAAAGCACAGCCTCCCTGTGTGACTCTGCAGAGGCGCAAACTTCAAAACAGAAGATAGATATTACATTTTATATATCTCTGCTAACCAGCTATGTCCAAAATATATTTTTTTCAGGAAATGAAGAAAAAAAAACATGTTTTAGAACAATACAACTCTGCCTCATCAAAATTGGTATGGTGACTTTATACATTGTCAGATCCTTGAATGTGTCCTTATATTATCACAATTTTACCCAAATACAGCTTTTCTTTTTACCATTTCATTAAAGAGGAGATTTTTTTTTCATGTGACTTCATCATTCTAATCAATGAAGGACAAAACAACTATCTCCTCAAGTCTGAATTAAATGGATTGACAGACAGTTTGAGGATTCAATGGAGTTAGGGGGTTTAGTCAGAAGCGCTTTTTAATACTTTTCATTGGTTCAATATTTGTAAAACACACACAGACGTAAAGGGTGTTCAATAGCACTGATTTATTTTATTTTTTAAAACATTTTTTAAATGGAACTGGTTTCTGCCCGATAGCGACGATATCTCAATGACTGAAAAGTGTTTGCATGTACAGTGAATACTTGTTGCCATTAAAGCTGTAGGCGTGGAGTTTCTTCAGGACACTTACATGAGTATTTCCAGTTTACACTGCAGCCTCGCCAGTCCATCTGACAGCTTCTTCACTCCTACATCCAGCAGGTCATTGTCGGACAGATCTAGCTTCCTGAGCTGAGATGAGTTCGAGCTGATAACTGAGGCTATGTCATCACAGCTTTGCTCTGTTAGTTTGCAGTGCTTCAGGCTTGATCAACCAAAGTCGGGAAAGTACCAAAATTAACCCAGGAAAATATGTTTTCCTCATAGAAAAAAATAAATATTGTATACTTGATATGGCGTGGATGGATAAAGTGTTATACAAATGATGAAACATATAGGTTGTATACCAACCTTAGTGTCTCCAGTGTGCACTGCATCAGTCCAGCAGAGAGCAGTGTTAATCCTGCATCTGTCAGGTTGTTCTCGCTTAGGTCTATCTCTCTAATTTGGGATAGGCTGATACCAGCTGCCAGGCTTTCACAGCAGTTCTCTGTGAGGTTACATCCATGTAGACTGCAACAGGGGACAATTACAAACAGCTTAAAATCACTAAAAACTTTCCCACATAAGAGACCCGGGTCAGAGAGTGACCTTGTAGTTGTAAATGTAAATGTAAATGTAGATTTACATTTACAGGATGAGGGCAATTCAGAGAGGCTGTCACTGAAGACTATGCCAAATTAACTTGGAAAGATTAAAAACAAACGCTAAGAATTATGAGCAAATACAATTTCATGCAAATATGGAGATTAGATCAACTATTTACATCATAATACTCACTATGCTATTTTAGATGCTTTGATGACGGGCAGCAGCCTCAGAAGACCCTCCTCAGACTTGGCATACTTGCTCAGCTCAAACAGACCAAAGTCCTCCTCTGAAGTCAGCAGTACAAAGTTCAGTGTGAACCACTGTGCTGGTGAGAGCTGGGTTCTGGTGAGACTGCCTGCGGTCAGGTAACTCTGGATCTCCTCCACCAGAGAGCGGTCATTCAACTCGTTCAGACAGTGAAACAGATTGATACATCTCTCTGGAGATGGACTCGCCCTGATCTTCTGCTTGATGTGTTTGATGATCTCCGGTCTGGTCTGTGACTTTGTCCTGTTCTTGGTCAGAAGATCTCCCAACATCTTCTGATTGGATTCCAGGGAGAGGCCCAAAAGAAAGCGGAGGAAAATGTCAAAGTGTCCACTCTCGCATGCCAAGGCTTTGTCCACCGCTGCCTTGTAAAGGTTTAGTGCTGATGAATCTCTGCTGACCGGCAAAAGTCTTGAAATGGAGGACTTCCTGACCAAGACATTGACGTTGTCATTGTTGAATGTGAGAAACACATAAAGAGCAGCAAAGAATTCCTGAATACTCAGATGCACAAAGCTGAACACTTTGCTTTTGCACGGTGTCAGTTCCTCATTAAAGATCTGAGTGTAGACCCCGGAGAGCAGAGGCACCTGTGCTACGTCTACGCCATTTGCGATCAGGTCTTTCTCGTAGAAGATCAAGTGGCCTCTCTCCAGCTCTTTGAAGGCCAACTTGCCCAGTGAAATTATGCAGTTTCTTGTCGTGTCAGTGTCTGAATCCATTTGTCCATGCGAGCCCAGGAAGTGTATGTACATCTGGGTAAGCGTCTTGGGTGTGCCTCTGCTATCTGTCGCCAGCAACCTCTTCTCAAGAACCGTGGCTGCCATCCTGCAGAAGATTGGTATGTGACACATGATGTGGAGAGTCCTGGAGGATGTGACGTGCTTGATTATTGCGTTGGCCAAGCTCTCGTCAGAGATACGCTTCCTGAAGTATTCCTCCTTCTGGGGGTTTGTGAACCCTCTCACCTCTGTCACCAGGTCAATGTACTCGATAGGGATCTGATTGACTCCTGCTGGCCGGGAAGTAACCCAGACAAGAGCGGAGGGAAGCAGACTTCCCCGGATGAGATTTGTCAGGAGTACATCTACTGTGGCTGGCTGTGTATCATCATACACGATGTCATAGTTCTCGAAGTCGAGGGAGAACCGGCTTTCGTCTAAACCATCCAGGATGACGAGTACCTTGTTCTTCGTTGAAATCTGCAATTCTTTTATTTCGGGGAAAGTGACAACGAGAAGCTGTGATAGACTCAGGACTCTCTTACTCATTAAATTCAGCTCTCGAAAAGACAGTGGAAACACAAGTTCCAGGTCTTGATTGGCTCTCTCCTCGGCCCAGTCCAGGATGAACTTATTGACGGACACGGTCTTTCCTATCCCTGCGACGCCCCTTGTGACCACAGTTCTCACAGGGCCGTCTTGTCCGGGCAAAAGCACAAAGATGTCATTGCACTTGATCGGCGTCTCCTGTGTCATTGTTCTGGACGCTGCCTCGATCTGTCTCACCTCGTGTTCATTGTTGACCTCCCCTCTTCCTCCCTGTGTGATGTATAGCTCTGTGTAGATCTTATTGAGAAGAATCTTGTTTCCACCGGCCACCACTCCCTGAAGACAGTGTCTGAACCTGTCCCTCAGAATAGATTTAATTGTTGCTCCAGTCTTCAGAACCCATCCCTCTGAAAGAGGCAATGTGTGAAACTATTTAAAGTCATCAGCGCTGTTAAGGAAATGTGTCAAGTGACGTTGGCAGCAGGCCTGTCACAATTATTACACAATCGCCTGGTCGCAATCATTTGAGTCATTCGCAATTACAGTATTTTGCAATATTGCAAAAAAATAGCAGAAATGGCAGCTCTACACATTGTACATTAAAATATGTATTTAAATATGATTACAATAGCTCACCATCTGTTTCACAAGGCAGATGGGCAGGTGGGACTGCAGCATGATTGTTAGCTGAGTCTTGTGATGGAAGTACAGGTCCTGCATACATGGATGAAAGAAAAATAAAACAGCTGAAAATGTTTGTATGACCAAGTCCTAATGTGCGATTTGTGAAAACAAAACAGTGTGAAAGGAGTCCCCCCCCTCCACACGCACACGCACGCACACACACACACACACACACACACACACACACACACACACACACACACACACACACACACACACACACACACACACACACACACACACACACAAGCACTGTTTCCTAAACAATTAACACAATGTGAAGAAATCACAGATTGAGGCTTTAACCAGACTATTAAGATTTTTTTAAACATAATTGCGAGTTTGACACTTCAAATGCTCTAGTCTTAAAATAATAACCGAAAATAGCCTATCTACAGGCTCTCAATGCGTCTGCGACACATGCCCTATTCTATATTTAGTCGAATGACAGTGTCACGCAAATGCAGTGAAAATATCAGATCTGCAAACTCACAATAAATCGCAAACCAACATGTTGTGAGGTTGTAGATCTGCTATTTTCAAAAATATTTTGAACATTTGTGAAAATCTATACCTATAATGACATGCCCAAAATAGGGACACTAGGTTGAGAGTGGTTATGTGTGTGTGCTTGTGTGTTTTATAAATATTGAACCAGTGAAAAGTATTAACAAGAGCTTGTGACTGAATAATAACTACATTGGATCCTTTGAAACACAGGTAATTTTTTTTCCATTTCCTGAAAAGTACCGTGTTCTAGACCTACAAGGTTTTTATGTAGGCATACCTGGGCTTGTGGAGCTGACACTGATGTTGACCGACCCACTGATGTGACACCCAGAGAGGGTAGGAGCCATGGCTGTGCCTCCATTCTGGGCTTCACAAATGCCATGGGCTGGAGGAACAGCGGGTAGAACAGAAGGACCTGCCCAATAAGAGTCAATTAAAAACAATGACCTATTCAATGTTTAAAAACTCTCAGAGAGAGAGGGGAAATGCCACAATTACAGTTTTACACCACTAATGGGAATTACTGTATTGCAGTTTTTAAAGGTGTATTGGCTGACAACATTACAATACCTTATACAGACTTTGAACAAGGAAGAGATATGCATTGATATTAATACAGGTAATGTGTGTGTCTATACAGCATTTTCTTTTGTATGGAACTGTTTCTGAAATGAATTACAATCTTTTCAATGTGTGTCTAAACAATGTCAGAATCTGAGCTGCTAACATTCTTTTTTTTTCTCAAAAAATGTCATTGTTACCTGGACAGCCCTCATTTGTCCTTTCAGAAAGTTGATCCTGCTCCATTTTGTTCTAGGCTTCCACTGAGGGCAACACAGCTCCGTTCTAGTCACTTATCTTCACTTTGCCATCCATAGATTCAAATCTAGATTGGCTTCATCGATCCCTGCGCTGTGGCTTCTCACTGCTTCAGTAGGTAGTAGGTGGGTCAAATACAGAATACGCTCTCTCTAATACTCCCAGCTTGTTGCTGTTTCAGCTGCAGAGTGACACTCCTGCAGGTTGCTGTCAGATACTTACGTTGACTGTGGTTGCTCATTAGCAGAGCTATGGCGTGACAGACGAAGACCACATTTCTCACTTCCTCTCTAAGTAAGTGCATAACAGGAAGTCTGGTTTTGATATGGTGCCCTTGACTTTTATTTTGTTTTGAAATCTTGGCACCTCCTCTGTGTGGACAAAATAAAAAGTACAATAACAGAAATGTAAGGTATGGACATCCCCAGCAAAATCAGTAACCACTTTAACCCTTTTTTTACTTCCAAAAATAGCAGATCTGCTGTGAGCTTGATCGGATCATCGGATGTTTTCAAAACATTTTGAAAAATCAAATTCAAATCTTCTGTTATGGGGGTCCCTGGCACAAAATATTTTCATATGTAAATGTATGAGAGCCACTGGCCTCCGGGCTATGGTCGATGCCTACACCCCTGCCCGACCACTTCGGTCTGCCACCTCGGGGCGACTGATTGCCTCGTCACTCAAGGGTCCTTCTGGCCGATCCACACGGTCACGACTCTTTTCTGTTCTGGCCCCACAGTGGTGGAATGAACTTCCCACTGATGTTAGGACAGCAGAGTCACTGCCCATATTTCGCCGCAGGCTGAAAACCCACCTCTTCAGGAAACACTACCCTTCCTCTCTGCCTGACCTACTTGTTGTTAACTAGTTGTACGAACGCTTGTTTTTCTATTGCTGTATTGTTTATTGGATCTTGTTTAGTCGATACACTTATTTGTTTTAGCTCATGCTCATTTGATTTAGCAATTTTTGTCTCATTTGTTTAAGGAAATAGGTGGCTGATATATTGTACTTTTACCTTAGCGCTAGGTATACTCTTGGTTGCTTGTTTTTGCAGAAAATGCACTAAAGACTTCTGGTGATTAGTAGTTTTCGTTCCCTACCTATGTTGAATACACTTATTGTAAGTCGCTTTGGATAAAAGCGTCTGCTAAATGACTGTAATGTAATGTAATGTAATGGGTCCAGCCCTCTTTTGTCAAGATTGCACTTGATGTCTTTCACAAACTAACACAAGACCAGAAAACTATTTAAGGGTTATATTTTTCATTACTTTGGCTAAATTGCAGCTGGTATCAATTGAAATAGTTTCGGATATTCAGAATCATATTTATTAGGCCACATTTTGGCTGATATTTGATTACCGATTAACTGCATGGTCGATTTGACCGATGTTGATATTGCAATACAAGTTTCCAGTAGGGTTTACCTACTGCATTCTTATTTCCGGGACCGTACCTATGTTCCCCGGGTCCTATGTTCCCCGCTTTCCTATGGAGAGCGGGGAATATAGGACCTAACCTAAACCTAACCCTAACCCTAACCTTAGTGGGGAACATAGAACCCGGGGAACATAGGTATGACCCCCTTATTTCCTCATGTAGGCCTACATAAGCATATATGCTTAGTAGGCCTACATGAGGAAATAAATACTGTTGCACATGAGTTCAAAAAAATCTTTCTGCCCTCCCAAAGAACAGAAAGATGGTGTCCCTTATCAGAAAACACACGATAGAACTCATCAAAGCATAATTTAAACGATGAAAACAGTCAAGAACAAAAAATTAAAAGAACAAAAAAAGGCATTTTTATTCTGGATAGAGCAGGTAGTCATAAGAATTAATCATGGTTGATTAGACCATTTGTTCACAAAATGGGGTCCGGGGACCCCCAGGGATCCTTAGGGGGTCCCAGGAAAATGTGTTAATATAGCGTCACAATCATTTTAACCACTTTATAACCATATTTTATACGTTGGCTATTCAAAAGCAGATAATTACACAAGCTCATAGTCACTTTATGATTGTAGATATTCAAAAAATCCACAAGAACTTTTTTTTCCTACAATATCTTGAGAAGTTGTGCACATCACATTTTTTTTTATTTATTTTTTTACTTTTTTAAGCAAAAATCTTTTTTAACTCAAATCTTTGCTTCTCGAGGTCCCTAGCCTGAGGCTACGAGCTCAATCCATGGTCTTGAAGGGCGGACCCAAACACAGCGGCCTGGATTTGTGCGTGGCTTCCTATTGCTTCACCAATCTATGTCCCCGCCTCCCCTCCCCTCCCCCCTCGGCCTGTGCACGGAGCACGCTGACGTCACCAAATTTAGAGCGACGCCCCTCTGCACTCTGATTGGTTAGGAGATAACAAGGTCCAAGACCATAGTTCCTGCATCGCTCCCCCAGGCTTTTTTTCTTTTGTAACAAAAAAAAAAGCCTGGGTTTCCGAGGCTACGAGGTCCCTGACACAAAACATTTGAGCTGGGGGTCTGCAGCCAAATACATATTTTGGCAATCCTTGCAATCCGTGGTTCTCCAAAAAAAATTGAGAACCACGGATAAGAGATCAAATAGACTGGATGCACAGGTGATTGTTTCATGCAATCAATTCTCAACCTGTTGTTTCGGGCACGGCACGGCACCCCAAACCCGTCACACCCGTGTGTGTGTGTGTGTGTGTGTGTGTGTGTGTGTGTGTGTGTGTGTGTGTGTGTGTGTGTGTGTGTGTGTGTGTGTGTGTGTGTGTGTGTGTGTGTGTGTGTGTGTGTGTGTGTGTGTGTGTGTGTGTGTGTGTGTGTGTGTGTGTGTTGTCTAGTGAGGCGCGTCCTAGGGAGACCTGGCAGAATGGGTTTCATTTGGAGCCAGTATGACGTCGTCTGTTAAGTTGTCTATTAGCAGAGTGTTTTTCACCAGCCCCGGTAGTTCGCCGTGATCGTATAGTGGTTAGTACTCTGCGTTGTGGCCGCAGCAACCCCGGTTCGAATCCGGGTCACGGCATTGCGAATACAATGTCACGGCACAAGGGCTGACTTTTGGCTTTGTGCTGCGGCCGGCCATAACTGCATGGTGGTCGCATGTTCGATTTCAGACCTCAGCATTGTGTCGAAGTGTCCCTGAGCAAGACACAACGCTAACTGCTCCCTGCACTCCTCTGTGGGCAGCACTCAGCTGGGTGAAGCTGAAAACTGAACGGTATCCAAAAATAATAGTTTGGGTGTACTTTCTACAACCACACACTAGGGGATGCTGTAACATAATATTCCCATGGGATCTTGTTCTACTGACGGAGGTCAGGAGAATGAGCTGGGATTTGAACAGAAATATTTCAGTTGAAAGCCATCTACAATTGATCAGTTTCACCTGCTGCTTTCAGAATAGCAGCACATTCAGTGTAGACTTTCGTTTGTGCATTCATTTGACCAGTTTTTCCTTCCTGTACGACGTGCATCTAAGTGTAAGTTGTGTTGCTTTAATTTTATATTCTGTTACATGCTTTATTTTTTTCATATTTTAATTATGTGTAGCATATTGATTGGTATTGAAATTCTTCTCCAGATATTCAGAATCATATTTATTAGGGTCGGGATATTGAAATTTTGGCTGATATTCGATATTCGATTAATTGCATGGTCAATTCGACCGATGCTGATATTGCACTACAAATTTCCAGTAGGGTTTACCTTACAACTATTGTACAGAAACTGTGATTCTGGGCGCGGATCTGACTTCTAAGAAACAGTGCATTCTTATTTCCTCATGTAGGCCTACTAAGCATACTGTTGCACATGAGTTCAAAGAACTTAAAGGCATACTAGGTAACGTTTTCAACAAAACTAAAGTTAAATTGTATATCTTTTGTGAGTGGCAAAAGTTTCACAACACCCACTCCATGAATTTCACCCCCGGAAGCCTTTTATTTATATATTTTATATTGAACGTGGACTGGGGGGACTTTCCCGGGGAAATGACGTCATCTGGCCGGAAAACGGAGGTGGAAATGCACTGGTTTCCTGTTTGGCCAGGAACTACCGCAACGGTTTCCTGTTTGGCCAGGAACTATCGCGCTAATAACAAAAATGAACCTCACGCTGATTTTAAGAGAATGTAGGATTAGAAGATCGAAAAAGAACAGAAAAAGAAAGCACAGCTCATGGTAACTAATGCTCCACTGGCTAAGAGAAACGATCCGTAGATAGTATAAAACAATTAAAAGATCGCTTTTTGAAACGCTTCCGGCTTCCGGTGAAAACGAATGGAATTCTGGGTAATCGAGGACTAAGGAAATTGTATGCAGTGACGGTAGTGACCAGCAGAGGTTGCTAAAAATCGTTAGTTGTGAATTTGCATTGTACAACTTTAAATGTGGTATTTTTACTTAACATTTTTCTAACTTGTTGACCTCTTGAAAGCTTCCCCAGAAAACATTGATTGAATCTGTAGCCTTCATCTTCTCAAAAGGCTTTTTCAGCCTCACATTCAAACATAAAATATCAGCTAAAACCAATAATATTTTGATATCAGTTCGATACTGATGTTGCATTTTAAGGTCGATATTGCCTATACCAATATGATGACAATTTGACAAATGAATTGTGCCCTAATATTTATTGACAAATCCATAGCCTCTTTATGATTTATTTCAGTCATAATATTCTGGGGATTATTGCTGAGGCCTTGTAATAAACAGCAGAGGAGAGGACAGTTTGAATTTTCTGAATTTCTAAATCCATCAACCACAGATATTTTACCTACTAAAATGGTTGAGGGAAGAAAAAGGAATGTGTTGGAATTATTCAATTATCTCGCTATTAGACACAATTTTGACAATCACTATTAGGATTTGCCAATGTAAAAATAAACCCTGGAAACAATGGTAGGCCTTATAAACATCTTTAGATGGTTGGAAAATTGTGATCAACACTAACACATATACTGTCAAAAGACAAAATCGGGCCTTCCCAAAGGACAGAAGGATCTAGTGGCCCTTATTAGAAAATACGTGATAGAACTCATCAAAGCAAATTTAAACAATGAAAAAAGTTAAAAACTAAAAAATCTTAAGTACTAAAAGTTTTCTGGATAGAGCAGGTAATCATAGGAATCAATCAGGGTTGATTACAGCAAAAATGTGTTATTTCACAATTAGCAGCAAATGAGGAACCAGCCCGCTAACTCGCCGTGATCGTATAGTGGTTAGTACTCTGCGTTGTGGCCGCAGCAACCCCGGTTCGAATCCGGGTCACGGCATTGCGAATACAATGTCACGGCACAAGGGCTCTCATTTGGCTTTGTTGTGTGGCCATATTTGCATGGTGTTCGAATGCCCATTCCAGACCTCAGCAAAGCATATTTAAAGAATGTGAAAAGTAAAAAAACAAAAAAAGCATTTTCCGGATAGAGCAGGTAAGAATCAAACATGGTTGATTACAGCAAAAATGTGTTATAACACAATCAGCAGCGAGTAAAGAACCAGCCCCGGTAACTCGCCGTGATCGTATAGTGGTTAGTACTCTGCGTTGTGGCCGCAGCAACCCCGGTTCGAATTCGGGTCACGGCATTGCGAATACAATGTCACGGCACAAGGGCTCTCATTTGGGCTCTCATTTGGCTTTGTTGTGTGGCCATATTTGCATGGTGGTCGCATGCCCATTCCAGACCTCAGCAAAGCATATTTAAAGAATGTGAAAAGTTAAAAACCCCAAAATATATTTTCTGGATAGAGCAGGTATTCATAAGAATCAATCATGGTTCATTACAGCAAATATGTGTTATTTCACAATTAGCAGTGAATGAGGAACAAGCCCCGGTAACTCGCCGTGATCGTATAGTGGTTAGTACTCTGCGTTGTGGCCGCAGCAACCCCGGTTCGAATCCGGGTCACGGCATTGCGAATACAATGTCACGGCACAAGGGCTCTCGTTTGGTTTTGTTGGAAGAACATATTTGCATGGTGGTCGCATGCCCATTCCAGACCTCAGCAAAGCATATTTAAAGAATGTAAAAAGTAAAAAACCAAAAAATGCATTTTCCGGATAGAGCAGGTAAGAATCAAACATGGTTGAATACAGCAAAAATTTGTTATAACACAATCAGCAGCGAGTAAAGAACCAGCCCCGGTAACTCGCCGTGATCGTATAGTGGTTAGTACTCTGCGTTGTGGCCGCAGCAACCCCGGTTCGAATCCGGGTCACGGCATTGCGAATACAATGTCACGGCACAAGGGCTTTCATTTGTCTCTGTTGGGTGGCCATATTTGCTTGGTGGTCGCATGCCCATTCCAGACCTCAGCAAAGCATATTTAAAGAATGTAAAAAGTTAAAAACATCTAAAGTACAAAAAAATAAAATTTCTGGATAGAGCAGGTATTCATAAGAATCAATCATGGTTGATTCCAGCAAAAATGTGTTATTTCACAATCAGCAGCAAGTGAAGAACCAGCCCCGGTAACTCGCCGTGATCGTATAGTGGTTAGTACTCTGCGTTGTGGCCGCAGCAACCCCGGTTCGAATTCGGGTCACGGCATTGCGAATACAATGTCACGGCACAAGGGCTCTCATTTGGCTTTGTTGTGTGGCCATATTTGCATGGTGGTCGCATGCCCATTCCAGACCTCAGCAAAGCATATTTAAAGAATGTGAAAAGGTAAAAACCCCAAAATATATTTTCTGGATAGAGCAGGTATTCATAAGAATCAATCATGGTTCATTACAGCAAATATGTGTTATTTCACAATTAGCAGTGAATGAGGAACAAGCCCCGGTAACTCGCCGTGATCGTATAGTGGTTAGTACTCTGCGTTGTGGCCGCAGCAACCCCGGTTCGAATCCGGGTCACGGCATTGCGAATACAATGTCACGGCACAAGGGCTTTCATTTGTCTCTGTTGGGTGGCCATATTTGCTTGGTGGTCGCATGCCCATTCCAGACCTCAGCAAAGCATATTTAAAGAATGTGAAAAGGTAAAAACCAAAAAATGCATTTTCCGGATAGAGCAGGTATTCATAAAAATCAATCATGGTTGATTACAGCAAAAATGTGTTATAACACAATCATTAGCAAGTGAAGAACCAGCCCTGGTAACTCGCCGTGATCGTATAGTGGTTAGTACTCTGCGTTGTGGCCGCAGCAACCCCGGTTCGAATCCGGGTCACGGCATTGCGAATACAATGTCACGGCACAAGGGCTCTCATTTGGCTTTGTTGGAAGAACATATTTGCATGGTGGTCGCATGCCCATTCCAGACCTCATTAAAGCATATTTAAAGAATGTAAAAAGTAAAAAAACAAAAAAAATGCATTTTCCGGATAGAGCAGGTAAGAATCAAACATGGTTGATTACAGCAAAAATGTGTTATAAAACAATCAGCAGCGAGTAAAGAACCAGCCCCGGTAACTCGCCGTGATCGTATAGTGGTTAGTACTCTGCGTTGTGGCCGCAGCAACCCCGGTTCGAATCCGGGTCACGGCATTGCGAATACAATGTCACGGCACAAGGGCTGTCATTTGGCTCTGTTGGGCGGCCATATTTGCTTGGTGGTCGCATGCCCATTCCAGACCTCAGCAAAGCATATTTAAAGAATGTAAAAAGTTAAAAACAAAAACATCTAAAGTACAAAAAAAGAAAATTTCTGGATAGAGCAGGTATTCATAAGAATCAATCATGGTTGCTTCCAGCAAAAATTAGTTATTTCACAATCAGCAGCAAGTGAAGAACCAGCCCCGGTAACTCGCCGTGATCGTATAGTGGTTAGTACTCTGCGTTGTGGCCACAGCAACCCCGGTTCGAATTCGGGTCACGGCATTGCGAATACAATGTCACGGCACAAGGGCTCTCATTTGGCTTTGTTGTGTGGCCATATTTGCATGGTGGTCGCATGCCCATTCCAGACCTCAGCAAAGCATATTTAAAGAATGTGAAAAGTTAAAAACCCCAAAATATATTTTCTGGATAGAGCAGGTATTCATAAGAATCAATCATGGTTCATTACAGCAAATATGTGTTATTTCACAATTAGCAGTGAATGAGGAACAAGCCCCGGTAGCTCGCCGTGATCGTATAGTGGTTAGTACTCTGCGTTGTGGCCGCAGCAACCCCGGTTCGAATCCGGGTCACGGCATTGCGAATACAATGTCACGGCACAAGGGCTCTCATTTGTTTTTGTTGGAAGAACATATTTGCATGGTGGTCGCATGCCCATTCCAGACCTCAGCAAAGCATATTTAAAGAATGTAAAAAGTTAAAAACAAAAACATCTAAAGTACAAAAAAATAAAATTTCTGGATAGAGCAGGTATTCATAAGAATCAATCATGGTTGATTCCAGCAAAAATGTGTTATTTCACAATCAGCAGCAAGTGAAGAACCAGCCCCGGTAACTCGCCGTG
The DNA here is from genome assembly GCF_963280865.1 of Gymnoscopelus braueri. NCBI lineage: Eukaryota > Metazoa > Chordata > Actinopteri > Myctophiformes > Myctophidae > Gymnoscopelus > Gymnoscopelus braueri. The sequence goes on from NC_137617.1 coordinate 40,774,554, forward strand.
ATCGTATAGTGGTTAGTACTCAGCAAATATGTGTTATTTCACAATTAGCAGTGAATGAGGAACAAGCTCCGGTAGCTCGCCGTGATCGTATAGTGGTTAGTACTCTGCGTTGTGGCCGCAGCAACCCCAGTTCGAATCCGGGTCACGGCATTGCGAATACAATGTCACGGCACAAGGGCTCTCATTTGGCTTTGTTGGGCGGCCATATTTGCATGGTGGTCGCATGCCCATTCCAGACCTTATTAAAGCATATTTAAAGAATGTGAAAAGTTAAAAAACAAAAAATGCATTTTCCGGATAGAGCAGGTATTCATAAGAATCAATCATGGTTGATTACAGCAAAAATGTGTTATAACACAATCAGTAGCAAGTGAAGAACAAGCCCCGGTAACTCGCCATGATCGTATAGTGGTTAGTACTCTGCGTTGTGGCCGCAGCAACCCCGGTTCGAATCCGGGTCACGGCATTGCGAATACAATGTCACGGCACAAGGGCTCTCATTTGGCTTTGTTGTGTGGCCATATTTGCATGGTGGTCGCATGCCCATTCCAGACCTTATTAAAGCATATTTAAAGAATGTGAAAAGTTAAAAAACAAAAAATGCATTTTCCGGATAGTGCAGGTATTCATAAGAATCAATCATGGTTGATTACAGCAAAAATGTGTTATAACACAATCAGTAGCAAGTGAAGAACAATCCCCGGTAACTCGCCATGATCGTATAGTGGTTAGTACTCTGCGTTGTGGCCGCAGCAACCCCGGTTCGAATCCGGGTCACGGCATTGCGAATACAATGTCACGGCACAAGGGCTCTCATTTGGCTTTGTTGTGTGGCCATATTTGCATGGCGGTCGCATTTCCATTCCAGACCTCAGCAAAGAATGTGAAAAGTTAAAAACCAAAAAATGCATTTTCCGGATAGAGCAGGTATTCATAAGAATCAATCATGGTTGATTACTGCAAAAATGTGTTATAACACAATCAGTAGCAAGTGAAGAACAAGCCCCGGTAACTCGCCATGATCGTATAGTGGTTAGTACTCTGCGTTGTGGCCGCAGCAACCCCGGTTCGAATCCGGGTCACGGCATTGCGAATACAATGTCACGGCACAAGGGCTCTCATTTGGCTTTGTTGTGTGGCCATATTTGCATGGTGGTCGCATGCCCATTCCAGACCTTATTAAAGCATATTTAAAGAATATGAAAAGTTAAAAACCAAAAAATGCATTTTCCGGATAGTGCAGGTATTCATAAGAATCAATCATGGTTGATTACAGCAAAAATGTGTTATAACACAATCAGTAGCAAGTGAAGAACAAGCCCCGGTAACTCGCCATGATCGTATAGTGGTTAGTACTCTGCGTTGTGGCCGCAGCAACCCCGGTTCGAATCCGGGTCACGGCATTGCGAATACAATGTCACGGCACAAGGGCTCTCATTTGGCTTTGTTGTGTGGCCATATTTGCATGGTGGTCGCATGCCCATTCCAGACCTCAGCAAAGAATGTGAAAAGTTAAAAACCCCAAAATATATTTTCTGGATAGAGCAGGTATTCATAAGAATCAATCATGGTTGATTATAGCAAATATGTGTTATTTCACAATTAGCAGTGAATGAGGAGCAAGCCCCGGTAGCTCGCCGTGATCGTATAGTGGTTAGTACTCTGCGTTGTGGCCGCAGCAACCCCGGTTCGAATCCGGGTCACGGCATTGCGAATACAATGTCACGGCACAAGGGCTCTCATTTGGCTTTGTTGGGCGGCCATATTTGCATGGTGGTCGCATGCCCATTCCAGACCTTATTAAAGCATATTTAAAGAATGTGAAAAGTTAAAAACCAAAAAATGCATTTTCCGGATAGAGCAGGTATTCATAAGAATCAATCATGGTTGATTACAGCAAAAATGTGTTATAACACAATCAGTAGCAAGTGAAGAACAAGCCCCTGTAACTCGCCATGATCGTATAGTGGTTAGTACTCTGCGTTGTGGCCGCAGCAACCCCGGTTCGAATCCGGGTCACGGCATTGCGAATACAATGTCACGGCACAAGGGCTCTCATTTGGCTTTGTTGGGCGGCCATATTTGCATGGTGGTCGCATGCCCATTCCAGACCTTATTAAAGCATATTTAAAGAATGTGAAAAGTTCAAAACCAAAAAATGCATTTTCCGGATAGAGCAGGTATTCATAAGAATCAATCATGGTTGATTACAGCAAAAATGTGTTATAACACAATCAGTAGCAAGTGAAGAACAAGCCCCGGTAACTCGCCATGATCGTATAGTGGTTAGTACTCTGCGTTGTGGCCGCAGCAACCCCGGTTCGAATCCGGGTCACGGCATTGCGAATACAATGTCACGGCACAAGGGCTCTCATTTGGCTTTGTTGTGTGGCCATATTTGCATGGTGGTCGCATTTCCATTCCAGACCTCAGCAAAGAATGTGAAAAGTTAAAAACCAAAAAATGCATTTTCCGGATAGAGCAGGTATTCATAAGAATCAATCATGGTTGATTACTGCAAAAATGTGTTATAACACAATCAGTAGCAAGTGAAGAACAAGCCCCGGTAACTCGCCATGATCGTATAGTGGTTAGTACTCTGCGTTGTGGCCGCAGCAACCCCGGTTCGAATCCGGGTCACGGCATTGCGAATACAATGTCACGGCACAAGGGCTGTCATTTGGCTCTGTTGGGCGGCCATATTTGCTTGGTGGTCGCATGCCCATTCCAGACCTCAGCAAAGCATATTTAAAGAATGTAAAAAGTTAAAAACAAAAACATCTAAAGTACAAAAAAAGAAAATTTCTGGATAGAGCAGGTATTCATAAGAATCAATCATGGTTGATTCCAGCAAAAATTTGTTATTTCACAATCAGCAGCAAGTGAAGAACCAGCCCCGGTAACTCGCCGTGATCGTATAGTGGTTAGTACTCTGCGTTGTGGCCACAGCAACCCCGGTTCGAATTCGGGTCACGGCATTGCGAATACAATGTCACGGCACAAGGGCTCTCATTTGGCTTTGTTGTGTGGCCATATTTGCATGGTGGTCGCATGCCCATTCCAGACCTCAGCAAAGCATATTTAAAGAATGTGAAAAGTTAAAAACCCCAAAATATATTTTCTGGATAGAGCAGGTATTCATAAGAATCAATCATGGTTCATTACAGCAAATATGTGTTATTTCACAATTAGCAGTGAATGAGGAACAAGCCCCGGTAGCTCGCCGTGATCGTATAGTGGTTAGTACTCTGCGTTGTGGCCGCAGCAACCCCGGTTCGAATCCGGGTCACGGCATTGCGAATACAATGTCACGGCACAAGGGCTCTCATTTGTTTTTGTTGGAAGAACATATTTGCATGGTGGTCGCATGCCCATTCCAGACCTCAGCAAAGCATATTTAAAGAATGTAAAAAGTAAAAAACCAAAAAATGCATTTTCCGGATAGAGCAGGTAAGAATCAAACATGGTTGAATACAGCAAAAATGTGTTATAACACAATCAGCAGCGAGTAAAGAACCAGCCCCGGTAACTCGCAGTGATCGTATAGTGGTTAGTACTCTGCGTTGTGGCCCCAGCAACCCCGGTTCGAATCCGGGTCACGGCATTGCGAATACAATGTCACGGCACAAGGGCTTTCATTTGTCTCTGTTGGGTGGCCATATTTGCTTGGTGGTCGCATGCCCATTCCAGACCTCAGCAAAGCATATTTAAAGAATGTAAAAAGTTAAAAACAAAAACATCTAAAGTACAAAAAAATAAAACTTCTGGATAGAGCAGGTATTCATAAGAATCAATCATGGTTGATTCCAGCAAAAATGTGTTATTTCACAATCAGCAGCAAGTGAAGAACCAGCCCCGGTAACTCGCCGTGATCGTATAGTGGTTAGTACTCAGCAAATATGTGTTATTTCACAATTAGCAGTGAATGAGGAACAAGCTCCGGTAGCTCGCCGTGATCGTATAGTGGTTAGTACTCTGCGTTGTGGCCGCAGCAACCCTGGTTCGAATCCGGGTCACGGCATTGCGAATACAATGTCACGGCACAAGGGCTCTCATTTGGCTTTGTTGGGCGGCCATATTTGCATGGTGGTCGCATGCCCATTCCAGACCTTATTAAAGCATATTTAAAGAATGTGAAAAGTTAAAAACCAAAAAATGCATTTTCCGGATAGAGCAGGTATTCATAAGAATCAATCATGGTTGATTACAGCAAAAATGTGTTATAACACAATCAGTAGCAAGTGAAGAACAAGCCCCGGTAACTCGCCATGATCGTATAGTGGTTAGTACTCTGCGTTGTGGCCGCAGCAACCCCGGTTCGAATCCGGGTCACGGCATTGCGAATACAATGTCACGGCACAAGGGCTCTCATTTGGCTTTGTTGTGTGGCCATATTTGCATGGTGGTCGCATTTCCATTCCAGACCTCAGCAAAGAATGTGAAAAGTTAAAAACCAAAAAATGCATTTTCCGGATAGAGCAGGTATTCATAAGAATCAATCATGGTTGATTACTGCAAAAATGTGTTATAACACAATCAGTAGCAAGTGAAGAACAAGCCCCGGTAACTCGCCATGATCGTATAGTGGTTAGTACTCTGCGTTGTGGCCGCAGCAACCCCGGTTCGAATCCGGGTCACGGCATTGCGAATACAATGTCACGGCACAAGGGCTCTCATTTGGCTTTGTTGTGTGGCCATATTTGCATGGTGGTCGCATGCCCATTCCAGACCTTATTAAAGCATATTTAAAGAATATGAAAATTTAAAAACCAAAAAATGCTTTTTCCGGATAGTGCAGGTATTCATAAGAATCAATCATGGTTGATTACAGCAAAAATGTGTTATAACACAATCAGTAGCAAGTGAAGAACAAGCCCCGGTAACTCGCCATGATCGTATAGTGGTTAGTACTCTGCGTTGTGGCCGCAGCAACCCCGGTTCGAATCCGGGTCACGGCATTGCGAATACAATGTCACGGCACAAGGGCTCTCATTTGGCTTTGTTGTGTGGCCATATTTGCATGGTGGTCGCATTTCCATTCCAGACCTCAGCAAAGAATGTGAAAAGTTAAAAACCAAAAAATGCATTTTCCGGATAGTGCAGGTATTCATAAGAATCAATCATGGTTGATTACTGCAAAAATGTGTTATAACACAATCAGTAGCAAGTGAAGAACAAGCCCCGGTAACTCGCCATGATCGTATAGTTGTTAGTACTCTGCGTTGTGGCCGCAGCAACCCCGGTTCGAATCCGGGTCACGGCATTGCGAATACAATGTCACGGCACAAGGGCTCTCATTTGGCTTTGTTGTGTGGCCATATTTGCATGGTGGTCGCATGCCCATTCCAGACCTCAGCAAAGAATGTGAAAAGTTAAAAACCCCAAAATATATTTTCTGGATAGAGCAGGTATTCATAAGAATCAATCATGGTTGATTATAGCAAATATGTGTTATTTCACAATTAGCAGTGAATGAGGAGCAAGCCCCGGTAGCTCGCCGTGATCGTATAGTGGTTAGTACTCTGCGTTGTGGCCGCAGCAACCCCGGTTCGAATCCGGGTCACGGCATTGCGAATACAATGTCACGGCACAAGGGCTCTCATTTGGCTTTGTTGTGTGGCCATATTTGCATGGTGGTCGCATGCCCATTCCAGACCTTATTAAAGCATATTTAAAGAATGTGAAAAGTTAAAAACCAAAAAATGCATTTTCCGGATAGTGCAGGTATTCATAAGAATCAATCATGGTTGATTACAGCAAAAATGTGTTATAACACAATCAGTAGCAAGTGAAGAACAATCCCCGGTAACTCGCCATGATCGTATAGTGGTTAGTACTCTGCGTTGTGGCCGCAGCAACCCCGGTTCGAATCCGGGTCACGGCATTGCGAATACAATGTCACGGCACAAGGGCTCTCATTTGGCTTTGTTGTGTGGCCATATTTGCATGGTGGTCGCATTTCCATTCCAGACCTCAGCAAAGAATGTGAAAAGTTAAAAACCAAAAAATGCATTTTCCGGATAGAGCAGGTATTCATAAGAATCAATCATGGTTGATTACTGCAAAAATGTGTTATAACACAATCAGTAGCAAGTGAAGAACAAGCCCCGGTAACTCGCCATGATCGTATAGTGGTTAGTACTCTGCGTTGTGGCCGCAGCAACCCCGGTTCGAATCCGGGTCACGGCATTGCGAATACAATGTCACGGCACAAGGGCTCTCATTTGGCTTTGTTGTGTGGCCATATTTGCATGGTGGTCGCATTTCCATTCCAGACCTCAGCAAAGAATGTGAAAAGTTAAAAACCAAAAAATGCATTTTCCGGATAGAGCAGGTATTCATAAGAATCAATCATGGTTGATTACTGCAAAAATGTGTTATAACACAATCAGTAGCAAGTGAAGAACAAGCCCCGGTAACTCGCCATGATCGTATAGTGGTTAGTACTCTGCGTTGTGGCCGCAGCAACCCCGGTTCGAATCCGGGTCACGGCATTGCGAATACAATGTCACGGCACAAGGGCTCTCATTTGGCTTTGTTGTGTGGCCATATTTGCATGGTGGTCGCATTTCCATTCCAGACCTCAGCAAAGAATGTGAAAAGTTAAAAACCAAAAAATGCATTTTCCGGATAGAGCAGGTATTCATAAGAATCAATCATGGTTGATTACTGCAAAAATGTGTTATAACACAATCAGTAGCAAGTGAAGAACAAGCCCCGGTAACTCGCCATGATCATATAGTGGTTAGTACTCTGCGTTGTGGCCGCAGCAACCCCGGTTCGAATCCGGGTCACGGCATTGCGAATACAATGTCACGGCACAAGGGCTGTCATTTGGCTCTGTTGGGCGGCCATATTTGCTTGGTGGTCGCATGCCCATTCCAGACCTCAGCAAAGCATATTTAAAGAATGTAAAAAGTTAAAAACAAAAACATCTAAAGTACAAAAAAAGAAAATTTCTGGATAGAGCAGGTATTCATAAGAATCAATCATGGTTGATTCCAGCAAAAATTTGTTATTTCACAATCAGCAGCAAGTGAAGAACCAGCCCCGGTAACTCGCCGTGATCGTATAGTGGTTAGTACTCTGCGTTGTGGCCACAGCAACCCCGGTTCGAATTCGGGTCACGGCATTGCGAATACAATGTCACGGCACAAGGGCTCTCATTTGGCTTTGTTGTGTGGCCATATTTGCATGGTGGTCGCATGCCCATTCCAGACCTCAGCAAAGCATATTTAAAGAATGTGAAAAGTTAAAAACCCCAAAATATATTTTCTGGATAGAGCAGGTATTCATAAGAATCAATCATGGTTCATTACAGCAAATATGTGTTATTTCACAATTAGCAGTGAATGAGGCACAAGCCCCGGTAGCTCGCCGTGATCGTATAGTGGTTAGTACTCTGCGTTGTGGCCGCAGCAACCCCGGTTCGAATCCGGGTCACGGCATTGCGAATACAATGTCACGGCACAAGGGCTCTCATTTGTTTTTGTTGGAAGAACATATTTGCATGGTGGTCGCATGCCCATTCCAGACCTCAGCAAAGCATATTTAAAGAATGTAAAAAGTAAAAAACCAAAAAATGCATTTTCCGGATAGAGCAGGTAAGAATCAAACATGGTTGAATACAGCAAAAATGTGTTAAAACACAATCAGCAGCGAGTAAAGAACCAGCCCCGGTAACTCGCAGTGATCGTATAGTGGTTAGTACTCTGCGTTGTGGCCGCAGCAACCCCGGTTCGAATCCGGGTCACGGCATTGCGAATACAATGTCAAGGCACAAGGGCTTTCATTTGTCTCTGTTGGGTGGCCATATTTGCTTGGTGGTCGCATGCCCATTCCAGACCTCAGCAAAGCATATTTAAAGAATGTAAAAAGTTAAAAACAAAAACATCTAAAGTACAAAAAAATAAAACTTCTGGATAGAGCAGGTATTCATAAGAATCAATCATGGTTGATTCCAGCAAAAATGTGTTATTTCACAATCAGCAGCAAGTGAAGAACCAGCCCCGGTAACTCGCCGTGATCGTATAGTGGTTAGTACTCAGCAAATATGTGTTATTTCACAATTAGCAGTGAATGAGGAACAAGCTCCGGTAGCTCGCCGTGATCGTATAGTGGTTAGTACTCTGCGTTGTGGCCGCAGCAACCCCGGTTCGAATCCGGGTCACGGCATTGCGAATACAATGTCACGGCACAAGGGCTCTCATTTGGCTTTGTTGGGCGGCCATATTTGCATGGTGGTCGCATGCCCATTCCAGACCTTATTAAAGCATATTTAAAGAATGTGAAAAGTTAAAAACCAAAAAATGCATTTTCCGGATAGAGCAGGTATTCATAAGAATCAATCATGGTTGATTACAGCAAAAATGTGTTATAACACAATCAGTAGCAAGTGAAGAACAAGCCCCGGTAACTCGCCATGATCGTATAGTGGTTAGTACTCTGCGTTGTGGCCGCAGCAACCCCGGTTCGAATCCGGGTCACGGCATTGCGAATACAATGTCACGGCACAAGGGCTCTCATTTGGCTTTGTTGTGTGGCCATATTTGCATGGTGGTCGCATTTCCATTCCAGACCTCAGCAAAGAATGTGAAAAGTTAAAAACAAAAAAATGCATTTTCCGGATAGAGCAGGTATTCATAAGAATCAATCATGGTTGATTACTGCAAAAATGTGTTATAACACAATCAGTAGCAAGTGAAGAACAAGCCCCGGTAACTCGCCATGATCGTATAGTGGTTAGTACTCTGCGTTGTGGCCGCAGCAACCCCGGTTCGAATCCGGGTCACGGCATTGCGAATACAATGTCACGGCACAAGGGCTCTCATTTGGCTTTGTTGTGTGGCCATATTTGCATGGTGGTCGCATGCCCATTCCAGACCTTATTAAAGCATATTTAAAGAATATGAAAATTTAAAAACCAAAAAATGCTTTTTCCGGATAGTGCAGGTATTCATAAGAATCAATCATGGTTGATTACAGCAAAAATGTGTTATAACACAATCAGTAGCAAGTGAAGAACAAGCCCCGGTAACTCGCCATGATCGTATAGTGGTTAGTACTCTGCGTTGTGGCCGCAGCAACCCCGGTTCGAATCCGGGTCACGGCATTGCGAATACAATGTCACGGCACAAGGGCTCTCATTTGGCTTTGTTGTGTGGCCATATTTGCATGGTGGTCGCATGCCCATTCCAGACCTCAGCAAAGAATGTGAAAAGTTAAAAACCCCAAAATATATTTTCTGGATAGAGCAGGTATTCATAAGAATCAATCATGGTTGATTATAGCAAATATGTGTTATTTCACAATTAGCAGTGAATGAGGAGCAAGCCCCGGTAGCTCGCCGTGATCGTATAGTGGTTAGTACTCTGCGTTGTGGCCGCAGCAACCCCGGTTCGAATCCGGGTCACGGCATTGCGAATACAATGTCACGGCACAAGGGCTCTCATTTGGCTTTGTTGTGTGGCCATATTTGCATGGTGGTCGCATGCCCATTCCAGACCTTATTAAAGCATATTTAAAGAATGTGAAAAGTTAAAAACCAAAAAAAGCATTTTCCGGATAGTGCAGGTATTCATAAGAATCAATCATGGTTGATTACAGCAAAAATGTGTTATAACACAATCAGTAGCAAGTGAAGAACAATCCCCGGTAACTCGCCATGATCGTATAGTGGTTAGTACTCTGCGTTGTGGCCGCAGCAACCCCGGTTCGAATCCGGGTCACGGCATTGCGAATACAATGTCACGGCACAAGGGCTCTCATTTGGCTTTGTTGTGTGGCCATATTTGCATGGTGGTCGCATTTCCATTCCAGACCTCAGCAAAGAATGTGAAAAGTTAAAAACCAAAAAATGCATTTTCCGGATAGAGCAGGTATTCATTCATAAGAATCAATCATGGTTGAATACTGCAAAAATGTGTTATAACACAATCAGTAGCAAGTGAAGAACAAGCCCCGGTAACTCGCCATGATCGTATAGTGGTTAGTACTCTGCGTTGTGGCCGCAGCAACCCCGGTTCGAATCCGGGTCACGGCATTGCGAATACAATGTCACGGCACAAGGGCTCTCATTTGGCTTTGTTGTGTGGCCATATTTGCATGGTGGTCGCATTCCCATTCCAGACCTTATTAAAGCATATTTAAAGAATGTGAAAAGTTAAAAACCCCAAAATATATTTTCTGGATAGAGCAGGTATTCATAAGAATCAATCATGGTTGATTATAGCAAATATGTGTTATTTCACAATTAGCAGTGAATGAGGAGCAAGCCCCGGTAGCTCGCCGTGATCGTATAGTGGTTAGTACTCTGCGTTGTGGCCGCAGCAACCCCGGTTCGAATCCGGGTCACGGCATTGCGAATACAATGTCACGGCACAAGGGCTCTCATTTGGCTTTGTTGTGTGGCCATATTTGCATGGTGGTCGCATGCCCATTCCAGACCTTATTAAAGCATATTTAAAGAATGTGAAAAGTTAAAAACCAAAAAATGCATTTTCCGGATAGTGCAGGTATTCATAAGAATCAATCATGGTTGATTACAGCAAAAATGTGTTATAACACAATCAGTAGCAAGTGAAGAACAATCCCCGGTAACTTGCCATGATCGTATAGTGGTTAGTACTCTGCGTTGTGGCCGCAGCAACCCCGGTTCGAATCCGGGTCACGGCATTGCGAATACAATGTCACGGCACAAGGGCTCTCATTTGGCTTTGTTGTGTGGCCATATTTGCATGGTGGTCGCATTTCCATTCCAGACCTCAGCAAAGAATGTGAAAAGTTAAAAACCAAAAAATGCATTTTCCGGATAGAGCAGGTATTCATTCATAAGAATCAATCATGGTTGATTACTGCAAAAATGTGTTATAACACAATCAGTAGCAAGTGAAGAACAAGCCCCGGTAACTCGCCATGATCGTATAGTGGTTAGTACTCTGCGTTGTGGCCGCAGCAACCCCGGTTCGAATCCGGGTCACGGCATTGCGAATACAATGTCACGGCACAAGGGCTCTCATTTGGCTTTGTTGTGTGGCCATATTTGCATGGTGGTCGCATGCCCATTCCAGACCTTATTAAAGCATATTTAAAGAATATGAAAAGTTAAAAACCAAAAAATGCATTTTCCGGATAGTGCAGGTATTCATAAGAATCAATCATGGTTGATTACAGCAAAAATGTGTTATAACACAATCAGTAGCAAGTGAAGAACAAGCCCCGGTAACTCGCCATGATCGTATAGTGGTTAGTACTCTGCGTTGTGGCCGCAGCAACCCCGGTTCGAATCCGGGTCACGGCATTGCGAATACAATGTCACGGCACAAGGGCTCTCATTTGGCTTTGTTGTGTGGCCATATTTGCAAGGTGGTCGCATGCCCATTCCAGACCTCAGCAAAGAATGTGAAAAGTTAAAAACCCCAAAATATATTTTCTGGATAGAGCAGGTATTCATAAGAATCAATCATGGTTGATTATAGCAAATATGTGTTATTTCACAATTAGCAGTGAATGAGGAGCAAGCCCCGGTAGCTCGCCGTGATCGTATAGTGGTTAGTACTCTGCGTTGTGGCCGCAGCAACCCCGGTTCGAATCCGGGTCACGGCATTGCGAATACAATGTCACGGCACAAGGGCTCTCATTTGGCTTTGTTGGGCGGCCATATTTGCATGGTGGTCGCATGCCCATTCCAGACCTTATTAAAGCATATTTAAAGAATGTGAAAAGTTAAAAACCAAAAAATGCATTTTCCGGATAGAGCAGGTATTCATAAGAATCAATCATGGTTGATTACAGCAAAAATGTGTTATAACACAATCAGTAGCAAGTGAAGAACAAGCCCCGGTAACTCGCCATGATCGTATAGTGGTTAGTACTCTGCGTTGTGGCCGCAGCAACCCCGGTTCGAATCCGGGTCACGGCATTGCGAATACAATGTCACGGCACAAGGGCTCTCATTTGGCTTTGTTGTGTGGCCATATTTGCATTGTGGTCGCATGCCCATTCCAGACCTTATTAAAGCATATTTAAAGAATATGAAAAGTTAAAAACCAAAAAATGCATTTTCCGGATAGTGCAGGTATTCATAAGAATCAATCATGGTTGATTACAGCAAAAATGTGTTATAACACAATCAGTAGCAAGTGAAGAACAAGCCCCGGTAACTCGCCATGATCGTATAGTGGTTAGTACTCTGCGTTGTGGCCGCAGCAACCCCGGTTCGAATCCGGGTCACAGCATTGCGAATACAATGTCACGGCACAAGGGCTCTCATTTGGCTTTGTTGTGTGGCCATATTTGCAAGGTGGTCGCATGCCCATTCCAGACCTCAGCAAAGAATGTGAAAAGTTAAAAACCCCAAAATATATTTTCTGGATAGAGCAGGTATTCATAAGAATCAATCATGGTTGATTATAGCAAATATGTGTTATTTCACAATTAGCAGTGAATGAGGAGCAAGCCCCGGTAGCTCGCCGTGATCGTATAGTGGTTAGTACTCTGCGTTGTGGCCGCAGCAACCCCGGTTCGAATCCGGGTCACGGCATTGCGAATACAATGTCACGGCACAAGGGCTCTCATTTGGCTTTGTTGGGCGGCCATATTTGCATGGTGGTCGCATGCCCATTCCAGACCTTATTAAAGCATATTTAAAGAATGTGAAAAGTTAAAAACCAAAAAATGCATTTTCCGGATAGAGCAGGTATTCATAAGAATCAATCATGATTGATTACAGCAAAAATGTGTTATAACACAATCAGTAGCAAGTGAAGAACAAGCCCCGGTAACTCGCCATGATCGTATAGTGGTTAGTACTCTGCGTTGTGGCCGCAGCAACCCCGGTTCGAATCCGGGTTACGGCATTGCGAATACAATGTCACGGCACAAGGGCTCTCATTTGGCTTTGTTGTGTGGCCATATTTGCATGGTGGTCGCATGCCCATTCCAGACCTTATTAAAGCATATTTAAAGAATGTGAAAAGTTAAAAACCAAAAAATGCATTTTCCGGATAGAGCAGGTATTCATAAGAATCAATCATGGTTGATTACAGCAAAAATGTGTTATAACACAATCAGTAGCAAGTGAAGAACAAGCCCCGGTAACTCGCCATGATCGTATAGTGGTTAGTACTCTGCGTTGTGGCCGCAGCAACCCCGGTTCGAATCCGGGTCACGGCATTGCGAATACAATGTCACGGCACAAGGGCTCTCATTTGGCTTTGTTGTGTGGCCATATTTGCATGGTGGTCGCATGCCCATTCCAGACCTTATTAAAGCATATTTAAAGAATGTGAAAAGTTAAAAACCAAAAAATGCATTTTCCGGATAGTGCAGGTATTCATAAGAATCAATCATGGTTGATTACAGCAAAAATGTGTTATAACACAATCAGTAGCAAGTGAAGAACAATCCCCGGTAACTCGCCATGATCGTATAGTGGTTAGTACTCTGCGTTGTGGCCGCAGCAACCCCGGTTCGAATCCGGGTCACGGCATTGCGAATACAATGTCACGGCACAAGGGCTCTCATTTGGCTTTGTTGTGTGGCCATATTTGCATGGTGGTCGCATTTCCATTCCAGACCTCAGCAAAGAATGTGAAAAGTTAAAAACCAAAAAATGCATTTTCCGGATAGAGCAGGTGTTAGAGTTATTTTGTCGACAATATTGATATATATGCCCTCATATCCTATTTTAGTGTGCAATCTTGGCATAACTCAAGTTTGCCTACCAATCTTATGATTTTATTAAGTTCGAGGTTGGACAAAACTAATCCTAGTATCAGGTCTCTCCTTTCCTCTAGAGACTGCATGTGTTTTGAGCTGTACAGAGCGCAGGCCCTCCAAGGTCACTGATTATCTCTGGAGGAATACAATAACAGCTCATTGGAGTTAACTTGACCATCTATGACAAAGCAACAACACCTCCATATTTGCCATCTGGTGCCGGCTCCATATGTTTCATATCAGTAAAAACATGTCTTGGTCAACGCTTTGTGATCTAATGTCCTAATGACCTGTATCTCTATACATGACCTATATCTCTGTATGACCTGACATCGTCACTAATGTACTCTGTCAGCTGTCACCCTGTCACAGATAAACCTGCCACATGTCCTATGATATCGAAGGGATAACTTGTTTATGAAACCATAAGATGTACGCAAGGATACTATAAGATGAACAACAACTTATTATGATGACACCCTGATGCCTGACAGCTCATCAGATATGATCTGACGTCTGAGGGTCTTAACCAATCGTTAGGATCCACCTCATAACTGATGTCCGGACTCCAACTTGTGTATAAATACTATTGCCTGTCTTTGTAATGGCAGAGAGATACTTTTGCTGTACGGTGCCTCGTGGATGGATTCTTTCTCTTAATACAATGTCAACCTTTTAATTTGAGAACCAGCCTGTGTCTGCCTTTGATTTCGTCTCATCCTTTTTACACTGGGTTTTCAGCTGTTTAACTACAAATAGTTTTAATTAACATAGAGCAGGATTTACGACCCTTTAAAAACTCTATTAATTGGTCCTTCGAACGGTTAAAGGCCTGTCCGACATTATTATCATTATTATTATTAATATTTTTCTCGGACGGTGCGTTTAGAATCAGCCTTAAAAATTTAGATTTTTTTCACGGTCGACTCTGAGGGGCTCCGGACGACTCCTCTTCGCACGAGGACTCTTTCCGGTCAGCTATCTTAGAATCAGCCTCTTTTCCAAATATTGTTTTTGGAGACAAGCGGCTCACAGACATTCCTCAAACGCGTGGGGATTCTCCGTCCAGCTGACTACAAGACACAGGTTCCCTTTTGGTTCAGTTCCTTGACTTGTAATTTTGACATTGTATTAACTTTATCACGAGGCTCATTGGCCGTACTTGTATATATATATATATATATTATTATTATTATTATTATTATTATTATTTTATTTTTTGGACAGATACTCTCAATACATATATATGCGCATAACGCTGTCTACCAGTGTGTGCATAGATATTTATTGCCTCGTACATTTGTTCCTTGGTTTTTAACTACAGTTGTACATAGATAGGCCTACATATATTCATATCTGTTTTTTTACCACTTAATAATCCACAGGTGCAAACCTGTTGTTAGATTATATTGTGTGAACTGTACCACTTAATAATCCACAGGCGCTGCCTTCTAGCCAACCTGTTGTTAGATTATATTGTGTGAACTGTTTAATAATCCACAGGCGCTGCCTTATAGCCAACCTGTTGTTAGATTATATCTGTTTAAATAATCCACAGGTGCTGATTTTCTAGCAAACCTGTTGTTAGATTATAATAATCCACAGGTGTGCCGCTTTTTAGCCAACCTGTTGAATGATTATATTTTTACTTTGATTTTGTAAATCATTTAAACCTTGACACACACAGATACCTTCTGTGGGTGTCAATCAGAGGGGAATTATTATAGTATAACATAGTCCAGATACACCAATACTGAACCCAGCTAGCCCATCCAAAGTCATTAATACTAGCCAAACTCCGTTTCTGACTCATGAGCTGCAGATCATGAATCAAAAAGGACAGAGGTTAGATATTAAACTAATAAGACCATACTGTCCTATTATTTAGATTTTGTTCTATTCCTACCTTTGGTCAATTTAAAAAAATATATATATGTTTTAATATTTGATTTCATTCCCATTTATCTAGAAACCAGCCACCTTTGCTCCAGGCAATCTCTGTATCACTAAAACCAGCTACAGGCATCTCATCCAATCAGACCCTAAACAGCATTACATCAGCACTGAACCGTTTGTATGATATTTACTTATTTTCTAGGATAAGACACAGCCTGCTGATTTGAGTATTTTAAAGAAACTAGTCATTTAAACCTTCCACTTGGCCACAGACAGTATTTAACCTTGGGTAGGGCTGACGGCCTCTTTATCTCACTCACTCACTCTCTCGGTCCCTTGAACGTGTCAACAATCTGTAGTCACTGTCACTGTTTCTCTCTCTCTCTCCCACAAGCCGTGCATCTGCTCAGAATTGTTTCATTAAAATTTTATATCAGTAAATTGTCTACCTGCCCACCCACTTCTTGATAAATACTAAATAGATTTTGAACACCGTCTTTTACGTTTTAGTCACGTCTGAATAATTAAATTTTTACATTATGGGAAATATCCTTTCCCCGTCACAGGGACCCACCAGTGGTAACAAAGCACAGTGCACCACTCACACTGACATTCTACCTTCATTTGATAAGTCAATGTTTGAAAGTGAGGATGATGAGGTTTTAACAAAAATTACTCTTTCTCCACGTTCTCAGGATGTGGACCTGCTTGGACCTGTGCTTGGACCTGCTGTCGGTGAGCCTTCAGGACTTTCACCCCTACCCCACGTTCCTCCATCTGACACAAGCACTAGTAAGAGATCAAAATCTTTACATGAATGTCGGGTTAACACACAATCACTTACTGCACAACATACAGTAGATCAGATAGAAACACTGATTGCTCCCTTAGTGGCCTATACACAGGGGGATGGCAATTTGGCTTATAGGTACAGGAAATGGTCTCCTGAAGATATTAAGAACATTGCAGAAACTTTACCTAATATTCAGGACAATCCAGAGGGGTGGGAGACCGCGCTCAAAGCAGAGATAATAGAACACCAGCTTAACACTATGGAAGTCAGGGACCTTATTGCAAAAAGTAGCCCGAAAGCCATGTCACATCAGATTTCAAAGGGGGCCCACCTCCTCGACCTACATGGCCGTGCGATCCAATGTTTCCGTACCGAGCCACCAGCTCTGGACGAACAGAGACCCCATATGATAAGACAGGTAGACCACGAGGAAGCTGTAAACAAAATGATAGGGAACGCACTAGGTCTCCTGCGTGCTGACACTAATTTATCTGTCCTCACCGACATCAAGCAGAAAGACGGAGAGGATGTCTCGGAATTCATTCAGAAATTTAAAACCCAGTTTAACCGCCACTCAGGCCTAACCAGTGGCCAGGTGGGCTACCAGAAATTGTTTAACCTCCTCTTAATGGAGGCTCTACGCCCTCACTTAAAACAGGCCATCACTATGAATGATCCCTTATGGAAAATGAAAACCACAGAGGAACTCACTACTCTAGCTCAGTATTACAACAATTGCATAGCCGAACCAAAGCCTAGGGCTAAACTACAGGCCGTGATTACTGGGGAGGGACACATCAGCCTACAGGCACCACAGAATAACCAAAACCACATATGGGGTTCCGGGGCAAACCGACGGCAGAGCCATCCAGGACCAAATCAAGGTAATACAACACACCACACCCAGAACACCCCTGGTCTCTCTACACAGGGCTCACACACTGCAGGCCGGTCTCCACGAACTTATATTTGTTGGTCATGTGGGACCACGGCGGACCATACTTTGACCCTATGTCCCCAGCCGAACACAGCGCTCCCTTTCAAACCTCCACTTTGGCACCGACGGCCAAACTGGGGTTTTGACAACCGGGTTGTTGTAGATAATTAGACATAGATGAACTTCCCTTTAAACGGACAAAGACACTCTGGCCGAAAATAGATGAAATTGATACAGAGATAGATGAATTTGATGTGTCCTAACTTTTAAAACACTTTTAAAACACAAAAGGAATCAGTCCTTGTTTCACCATTTAAAAACAAAAGGTGATTATTTCCTATCTCCCATTACTATGAAAAAAAAAAAAAAAAAAAAAAAAAAAATATTATATCTATATATGAGTTTAATATATATATATATTTCATATATATATAAAATCATCTACCCTAGCCCACTCACTTCATGAAATTCAGATTAGAGGTTCTAATATGATATGTGTCAATATAGTATTTATGAATACCCATCTTCAAATAATCTGATACCTGTTACATTTATATTTACCAAAGACAATTCAGATTGTTAACCCATTTAGTATTAATCTCTCACATTGTTGTCTTGTTCCCATTTATATGGGTCCCACTTTCAATTGTTAACAGAAAATGTACTCAAATATATACAGAATTAGTCCTTGATGTCACAGTATGTGCTCACACACCCCATACCACTGTTGTACACTAATGTTGCTTTGTTTGTGTTTAGTGTCTATCCTCCCTGCTGGGGCCCTCATATTGGCTAGACACCCACCTATGACCCCTATGACGCTGCCCTCTCCTTCTCTGCTGTGCCTAATGTGTGATTATTATTCTTGTCTGTAACTTGTACCCAGGGCACACCAGCATATTAATTCCATTTGAGTATTTTACATTAATTAGTCCAGTTTCTGATGGGTTGGTTTTAAGTTATATATCTAATGTTTTTTTCTTTTTTTTCTCTCGTTAGCGGGTAGTTCAAGCTTTTATTTTGTTTTGGTAGCTAAGGGGGTCCTGTTTATGACGACGGGGAAATCTTTTCTGGCATAAACGGAATCCCACCCTTTTGTTTATTTGATATACCCATCATTTTTGACTTCATGTTAAATTCCACCCTTTTGTTGTAAAAACCTTCTCTATGTCTGCTTTATGCCTCACAGCATCACATATTACCCCGAAAGAAGGCAGCCGAGATCCATTCAGATACAAATTACTGTATTATTGACCCAAGACCGTATGGGATCAGAGGTCAGTGGATTTCAGATAATCACAATGAGAGGTAAGGTGTGCATTTTAACATCTTACGCCTCCTGTGCTCCTCTGAAACTAAAAAAAAAAAAAAAAAAATTGCTACAATTTGCTACAATTTGCTCAGTTTTGAATAATAATTCATATCCATTTACTTAAAAAGGAAGATATTTCGTTAGATTCCCAGAGTACACTAAAATACTCATTGTCAATTTACCCACTACTAAGTATATTAGATAATCAAATTCATCATAGGTTCTCTCACTCCCTTATCCAATATACAGCCTCTAATTTCTCCAGTTTCTTATCTGTTTACATTCTCTTGTTCAGCTGTTCTCATAACAAAGTAGGCTATGGTTAATAATTGCTCACAGAAGTGTGAAAGAAAGTAAAGAAAGTGAGTTATGTCGAAAGTAAAGAGAAGTGTGAAAGAAAGTAAAGAAAGTGAGTTATGTCGAAAGTAAAGAGAAGTGTGCAAGAAAGGTAAAGAAAGTCAGTTATGTCGTAGTGAAGGTAAAGAAAGTCAGTTATGTCGTAGTGAAGGTAAAGAAAGTCAGTTATGTCGAGTAGTGAAAGTAAAGAAAGTGATCAGACAGAATGTAGAATGCAAAGGATTTCATTTTATTTTATTTTTCACCAGTTTTGCTGTCTCAGAAAAGTCTGTGACCGAATTGTTATGAGAACATTCTGACCTTGTGAGGGCCATTGGGCTCAATATAACTTTAACCCATTCCTTCCAATTACAGTAACTCCCTTATAGCAATATCTATCTATCTATATATATATAATATCAGTTTTATTACTGTCAGCCCATTATTAATATTATTTCCTTTATTTTTGCCATAATGTCAGCACCATCAGCATATGTGAATGAGTTTGTTCATCTAATTTAGTAACTGTTAAGCAAACTCCAATATCCACAATCCCTTGTGGAAATTTCCGTTTCCGTTAGGGTCTGTAACAGCCACGTTGCTATGGCAACTCATTCCAAAATGACATCTTATCTACTCCATTACCCATAATTCCTTACGGGCAGTGTTAGCTTCCCTGGTAACTAACACATAACTATGGCAATACCATCCTAACGACATTGAATTCCTCCATTGAATTCAATTTAACCCATCTTAAATTAACCCTTATAAGATTCAATATGTTATAATATTATTTAGAAAACATTAACACATAATATTACAAAGATTATAACGTCATTTTGATTTATAAAAAAAAAAAATAATAATAATATTTAATCATTTTAACTTAAGATTTTTTGTGAGCTTGTAGATTAACTACTTTTCGAAACTGTTTAATTCTCTACTTATCTCATTTCAATATACTCTTCAGAACAAAGATGTTTATTCCTTATTTTTCATTGTTATATTTTAATTTTAAATATTTTAATTATAACTTTAAAAAAAAATATCTTGCTTTTCAGTTTGATTTTTTTCCCCCTTTCTCATCTGACACACACTATATTATAGATATATGGGTGTCAAATAGAGGGGAGTTTGATTAACTTGATTTAAATGTGATTTGCTTAATATCTTTTTGATGTTGTTTTTTTGTCCTTTATCA
This sequence comes from Gymnoscopelus braueri, assembly GCF_963280865.1. Lineage (NCBI taxonomy): Eukaryota > Metazoa > Chordata > Actinopteri > Myctophiformes > Myctophidae > Gymnoscopelus > Gymnoscopelus braueri. The sequence continues at coordinate 40,794,748 of NC_137617.1, forward strand.
TAGTCATTTAACGATAAATACTAACTTCAGATCTTGCCCCAGGAGTCATTGAAGTTTACAAAACCTCCCCATACAAAACCTCCCCAGGGGAGACTGAGGGTCTAAAACTCAGATGGAAAACCTTTGTATTTTATTTTTCAAGAGTTCTTAACTGTTTTAAACTGCTTATGTTTTGTCAAATACATTTCATGTACACTTTCTACACACAGTAATTCTGTGTTTAATTCATTTACAGATTAAATAATCTTCCTGGTTAAATTGAGTGACAGAAGCCTTTCCTCTCGACTGCTCAAAGAGGAAAAGTAGGTCCTATACGTCTGTGTGAGTAAAGGGGCATCACGTGAGTTTTTCCCGCCATAAATTATTTTGCTTAGGGTTAACATATCTACCCACAGTATTGCTTCAAGGAGAAGTAGGGCTAAAATTCGACTGAGCCTATACACACTTGGGGGCGGGACCTGAAACAACAGCTTCTTGGAAACAAGACTATGTTGGCTAAAGTTCCTGGTGGTACATACATTGTGGGATTTTCAGGAAAAGTTAAAAGTTAAAAGTTAAAAAAATTCAGATCCTGCCAAGGGATGGCCTTCAAAATAAAATAAAATAAAGAAAGGTTTGATAGAGCTGTTCATAATTATAATACCTTATTCTGGGAACTTATGAGGTGATGTCATTTTTCTCATTTAACAGCATATAGAACCCACTTACCATTTTAATTGTTCTATAGTCTATGTAAGATTTCATCCTACTAACGCTGATTATTTACTCATGAAATATAACCATTTTGCTTCCAAATTAATAAACAATACAGTCCTTTTGAAGAAGTAAAAATGTGTATGTTATCTGAACAAAGAAACATTTGTTTTTGCCCTTATAGTCCTTTAATACAATTTAAAAAGGTATTTAAGTCTACATGTATCTGTTTTCTTATATTAATTAATTAATTAATTACATATTATTTTGACGTCATCTACCAATCTTGTCCACAAGAACTGGGGACTTGTTAGAGTTATTTTGTCGACAATATTGATATATATGCCCTCATATCCTATTTTAGTGTGCAATCTTGGCATAACTCAAGTTTGCCTACCAATCTTATGATTTTATTAAGTTCGAGGTTGGACAAAACTAATCCTAGTATCAGGTCTCTCCTTTCCTCTAGAGACTGCATGTGTTTTGAGCTGTACAGAGCGCAGGCCCTCCAAGGTCACTGATTATCTCTGGAGGAATACAATAACAGCTCATTGGAGTTAACTTGACCATCTATGACAAAGCAACAACACCTCCATATTTGCCATCTGGTGCCGGCTCCATATGTTTCATATCAGTAAAAACATGTCTTGGTCAACGCTTTGTGATCTAATGTCCTAATGACCTGTATCTCTATACATGACCTATATCTCTGTATGACCTGACATCGTCACTAATGTACTCTGTCAGCTGTCACCCTGTCACAGATAAACCTGCCACATGTCCTATGATATCGAAGGGATAACTTGTTTATGAAACCATAAGATGTACGCAAGGATACTATAAGATGAACAACAACTTATTATGATGACACCCTGATGCCTGACAGCTCATCAGATATGATCTGACGTCTGAGGGTCTTAACCAATCGTTAGGATCCACCTCATAACTGATGTCCGGACTCCAACTTGTGTATAAATACTATTGCCTGTCTTTGTAATGGCAGAGAGATACTTTTGCTGTACGGTGCCTCGTGGATGGATTCTTTCTCTTAATACAATGTCAACCTTTTAATTTGAGAACCAGCCTGTGTCTGCCTTTGATTTCGTCTCATCCTTTTTACACTGGGTTTTCAGCTGTTTAACTACAAATAGTTTTAATTAACATAGAGCAGGATTTACGACCCTTTAAAAACTCTATTAGCAGGTATTCATAAGAATCAATCATGGTTGATTACTGCAAAAATGTGTTATAACACAATCAGTAGCAAGTGAAGAACAAGCCCCGGTAACTCGCCATGATCGTATAGTGGTTAGTACTCTGCGTTGTGGCCGCAGCAACCCCGGTTCGAATCCGGGTCACGGCATTGCGAATACAATGTCACGGCACAAGGGCTCTCATTTGGCTTTGTTGTGTGGCCATATTTGCATGGTGGTCGCATGCCCATTCCAGACCTTATTAAAGCATATTTAAAGAATGTGAAAAGTTAAAAACCAAAAAATGCATTTTCCGGATAGTGCAGGTATTCATAAGAATCAATCATGGTTGATTACAGCAAAAATGTGTTATAACACAATCAGTAGCAAGTGAAGAACAATCCCCGGTAACTCGCCATGATCGTATAGTGGTTAGTACTCTGCGTTATGGCCGCAGCAACCCCGGTTCGAATCCGGGTCACGGCATTGCGAATACAATGTCACGGCACAAGGGCTCTCATTTGGCTTTGTTGTGTGGCCATATTTGCATGGTGGTCGCATTTCCATTCCAGACCTCAGCAAAGAATGTGAAAAGTTAAAAACCAAAAAATGCATTTTCCGGATAGAGCAGGTATTCATAAGAATCAATCATGGTTGATTACTGCAAAAATGTGTTATAACACAATCAGTAGCAAGTGAAGAACAAGCCCCGGTAACTCGCCATGATCGTATAGTGGTTAGTACTCTGCGTTGTGGCCGCAGCAACCCCGGTTCGAATCCGGGTCACGGCATTGCGAATACAATGTCACGGCACAAGGGCTGTCATTTGGCTCTGTTGGGCGGCCATATTTGCATGGTGGTCGCATGCCCATTCCAGACCTCAGCAAAGCATATTTAAAGAATGTAAAAAGTTAAAAACAAAAACATCTAAAGTACAAAAAAAGAAAATTTCTGGATAGAGCAGGTATTCATAAGAATCAATCATGGTTGATTCCAGCAAAAAATTGTTATTTCACAATCAGCAGCAAGTGAAGAACCAGCCCCGGTAACTCGCCGTGATCGTATAGTGGTTAGTACTCTGCGTTGTGGCCACAGCAACCCCGGTTCGAATTCGGGTCACGGCATTGCGAATACAATGTCACGGCACAAGGGCTCTCATTTGGCTTTGTTGTGTGGCCATATTTGCATGGTGGTCGCATGCCCATTCCAGACCTCAGCTAAGAATGTGAAAAGTTAAAAACCCCAAAATACATTTTCTGGATAGAGCAGGTATTCATAAGAATCAATCATGGTTGATTACAGCAAATATGTGTTATTTCACAATTAGCAGTGAATGAGGAACAAGCCCCGGTAGCTCGCCGTGATCGTATAGTGGTTAGTACTCTGCGTTGTGGCCGCAGCAACCCCGGTTCGAATCCGGGTCACGGCATTGCGAATACAATGTCACGGCACAAGGGCTCTCATTTGTTTTTGTTGGAAGAACATATTTGCATGGTGGTCGCATGCCCATTCCAGACCTCAGCAAAGCATATTTAAAGAATGTAAAAAGTAAAAAACCAAAAAATGCATTTTCCGGATAGAGCAGGTAAGAATCAAACATGGTTGAATACAGCAAAAATGTGTTATAACACAATCAGCAGCGAGTAAAGAACCAGCCCCGGTAACTCGCAGTGATCGTATAGTGGTTAGTACTCTGCGTTGTGGCCGCAGCAACCCCGGTTCGAATCCGGGTCACGGCATTGCGAATACAATGTCACGGCACAAGGGCTTTCATTTGTCTCTGTTGGGTGGCCATATTTGCTTGGTGGTCGCATGCCCATTCCAGACCTCAGCAAAGCATATTTAAAGAATGTAAAAAGTTAAAAACAAAAACATCTAAAGTACAAAAAAATAAAACTTCTGGATAGAGCAGGTATTCATAAGAATCAATCATGGTTGATTCCAGCAAAAATGTGTTATTTCACAATCAGCAGCAAGTGAAGAACCAGCCCCGGTAACTCGCCGTGATCGTATAGTGGTTAGTACTCAGCAAATATGTGTTATTTCACAATTAGCAGTGAATGAGGAACAAGCTCCGGTAGCTCGCCGTGATCGTATAGTGGTTAGTACTCTGCGTTGTGGCCGCAGCAACCCCGGTTCGAATCCGGGTCACGGCATTGCGAATACAATGTCACGGCACAAGGGCTCTCATTTGGCTTTGTTGGGCGGCCATATTTGCATGGTGGTCGCATGCCCATTCCAGACCTTATTAAAGCATATTTAAAGAATGTGAAAAGTTCAAAACCAAAAAATTCATTTTCCGGATAGAGCAGGTATTCATAAGAATCAATCATGGTTGATTACAGCAAAAATGTGTTATAACACAATCAGTAGCAAGTGAAGAACAAGCCCCGGTAACTCGCCATGATCGTATAGTGGTTAGTACTCTGCGTTGTGGCCGCAGCAACCCCGGTTCGAATCCGGGTCACGGCATTGCGAATACAATGTCACGGCACAAGGGCTCTCATTTGGCTTTGTTGTGTGGCCATATTTGCATGGTGGTCGCATTTCCATTCCAGACCTCAGCAAAGAATGTGAAAAGTTAAAAACCAAAAAATGCATTTTCCGGATAGAGCAGGTATTCATAAGAATCAATCATGGTTGATTACTGCAAAAATGTGTTATAACACAATCAGTAGCAAGTGAAGAACAAGCCCCCGTAACTCGCCATGATCGTATAGTGGTTAGTACTCTGCGTTGTGGCCGCAGCAACCCCGGTTCGAATCCGGGTCACGGCATTGCGAATACAATGTCACGGCACAAGGGCTCTCATTTGGCTTTGTTGTGTGGCCATATTTGCATGGTGGTCGCATGCCCATTCCAGACCTTATTAAAGCATATTTAAAGAATATGAAAAGTTAAAAACCAAAAAATGCTTTTTCCGGATAGTGCAGGTATTCATAAGAATCAATCATGGTTGATTACAGCAAAAATGTGTTATAACACAATCAGTAGCAAGTGAAGAACAAGCCCCGGTAACTCGCCATGATCGTATAGTGGTTAGTACTCTGCGTTGTGGCCGCAGCAACCCCGGTTCGAATCCGGGTCACGGCATTGCGAATACAATGTCACGGCACAAGGGCTCTCATTTGGCTTTGTTGTGTGGCCATATTTGCATGGTGGTCGCATTTCCATTCCAGACCTCAGCAAAGAATGTGAAAAGTTAAAAACCAAAAAATGCATTTTCCGGATAGAGCAGGTATTCATAAGAATCAATCATGGTTGATTACTGCAAAAATGTGTTATAACACAATCAGTAGCAAGTGAAGAACAAGCCCCCGTAACTCGCCATGATCGTATAGTGGTTAGTACTCTGCGTTGTTGCCGCAGCAACCCCGGTTCGAATCCGGGTCACGGCATTGCGAATACAATGTCACGGCACAAGGGCTCTCATTTGGCTTTGTTGTGTGGCCATATTTGCATGGTGGTCGCATGCCCATTCCAGACCTTATTAAAGCATATTTAAAGAATATGAAAAGTTAAAAACCAAAAAATGCTTTTTCCGGATAGTGCAGGTATTCATAAGAATCAATCATGGTTGATTACAGCAAAAATGTGTTATAACACAATCAGTAGCAAGTGAAGAACAAGCCCCGGTAACTCGCCATTATCGTATAGTGGTTAGTACTCTGCGTTGTGGCCGCAGCAACCCCGGTTCGAATCCGGGTCACGGCATTGCGAATACAATGTCACGGCACAAGGGCTCTCATTTGGCTTTGTTGTGTGGCCATATTTGCATGGTGGTCGCATGCCCATTCCAGACCTCAGCAAAGAATGTGAAAAGTTAAAAACCCCAAAATATATTTTCTGGATAGAGCAGGTATTCATAAGAATCAATCATGGTTGATTATAGCAAATATGTGTTATTTCACAATTAGCAGTGAATGAGGAGCAAGCCCCGGTAGCTTGCCGTGATCGTATAGTGGTTAGTACTCTGCGTTGTGGCCGCAGCAACCCCGGTTCGAATCCGGGTCACGGCATTGCGAATACAATGTCACGGCACAAGGGCTCTCATTTGGCTTTGTTGGGCGGCCATATTTGCATGGTGGTCGCATGCCCATTCCAGACCTTATTAAAGCATATTTAAAGAATGTGAAAAGTTAAAAACCAAAAAATGCATTTTCCGGATAGAGCAGGTATTCATAAGAATCAATCATGGTTGATTACAGCAAAAATGTGTTATAACACAATCAGTAGCAAGTGAAGAACAAGCCCCGGTAACTCGCCATGATCGTATAGTGGTTAGTACTCTGCGTTGTGGCCGCAGCAACCCCGGTTCGAATCCGGGTCACGGCATTGCGAATACAATGTCACGGCACAAGGGCTCTCATTTGGCTTTGTTGTGTGGCCATATTTGCATGGTGGTCGCATGCCCATTCCAGACCTTATTAAAGCATATTTAAAGAATGTGAAAAGTTAAAAACCAAAAAATGCATTTTCCGGATAGTGCAGGTATTCATAAGAATCAATCATGGTTGATTACAGCAAAAATGTGTTATAACACAATCAGTAGCAAGTGAAGCACAATCCCCGGTAACTCGCCATGATCGTATAGTGGTTAGTACTCTGCGTTGTGGCCGCAGCAACCCCGGTTCGAATCCGGGTCACGGCATTGCGAATACAATGTCACGGCACAAGGGCTCTCATTTGGCTTTGTTGTGTGGCCATATTTGCATGGTGGTCGCATTTCCATTCCAGACCTCAGCAAAGAATGTGAAAAGTTAAAAACCAAAAAATGCATTTTCCGGATAGAGCAGGTATTCATAAGAATCAATCATGGTTGATTACTGCAAAAATGTGTTATAACACAATCAGTAGCAAGTGAAGAACAAGCCCCGGTAACTCGCCATGATCATATAGTGGTTAGTACTCTGCGTTGTGGCCGCAGCAACCCCGGTTCGAATCCGGGTCACGGCATTGCGAATACAATGTCACGGCACAAGGGCTCTCATTTGACTTTGTTGTGTGGCCATATTTGCATGGTGGTCGCATGCCCATTCCAGACCTTATTAAAGCATATTTAAAGAATATGAAAAGTTAAAAACCAAAAAATGCATTTTCCGGATAGTGCAGGTATTCATAAGAATCAATCATGGTTGATTACAGCAAAAATGTGTTATAACACAATCAGTAGCAAGTGAAGAACAAGCCCCGGTAACTCGCCATGATCGTATAGTGGTTAGTACTCTGCGTTGTGGCCGCAGCAACCCCGGTTCGAATCCGGGTCACGGCATTGCGAATACAATGTCACGGCACAAGGGCTCTCATTTGGCTTTGTTGTGTGGCCATATTTGCAAGGTGGTCGCATGCCCATTCCAGACCTCAGCAAAGAATGTGAAAAGTTAAAAACCCCAAAATATATTTTCTGGATAGAGCAGGTATTCATAATAATCAATCATGGTTGATTATAGCAAATATGTGTTATTTCACAATTAGCAGTGAATGAGGAGCAAGCCCCGGTAGCTCGCCGTGATCGTATAGTGGTTAGTACTCTGCGTTGTGGCCGCAGCAACCCCGGTTCGAATCCGGGTCACGGCATTGCGAATACAATGTCACGGCACAAGGGCTCTCATTTGGCTTTGTTGGGCGGCCATATTTGCATGGTGGTCGCATGCCCATTCCAGACCTTATTAAAGCATATTTAAAGAATGTGAAAAGTTAAAAACCAAAAAATGCATTTTCCGGATAGAGCAGGTATTCATAAGAATCAATCATGGTTGATTACAGCAAAAATGTGTTATAACACAATCAGTAGCAAGTGAAGAACAAGCCCCGGTAACTCGCCATGATCGTATAGTGGTTAGTACTCTGCGTTGTGGCCGCAGCAACCCCGGTTCGAATCCGGGTTACGGCATTGCGAATACAATGTCACGGCACAAGGGCTCTCATTTGGCTTTGTTGTGTGGCCATATTTGCATGGTGGTCGCATGCCCATTCCAGACCTTATTAAAGCATATTTAAAGAATGTGAAAAGTTAAAAACCAAAAAATGCATTTTCCGGATAGAGCAGGTATTCATAAGAATCAATCATGGTTGATTACAGCAAAAATGTGTTATAACACAATCAGTAGCAAGTGAAGAACAAGCCCCGGTAACTCGCCATGATCGTATAGTGTTTAGTACTCTGCGTTGTGGCCGCAGCAACCCCGGTTCGAATCCGGGTCACGGCATTGCGAATACAATGTCACGGCACAAGGGCTCTCATTTGGCTTTGTTGTGTGGCCATATTTGCAAGGTGGTCGCATGCCCATTCCAGACCTCAGCAAAGAATGTGAAAAGTTAAAAACCCCAAAATATATTTTCTGGATAGAGCAGGTATTCATAAGAATCAATCATGGTTGATTATAGCAAATATGTGTTATTTCACAATTAGCAGTGAATGAGGAGCAAGCCCCGGTAGCTCGCCGTGATCGTATAGTGGTTAGTACTCTGCGTTGTGGCCGCAGCAACCCTGGTTCGAATCCGGGTCACGGCATTGCGAATACAATGTCACGGCACAAGGGCTCTCATTTGGCTTTGTTGGGCGGCCATATTTGCATGGTGGTCGCATGCCCATTCCAGACCTTATTAAAGCATATTTAAAGAATGTGAAAAGTTAAAAACCAAAAAATGCATTTTCCGGATAGAGCAGGTATTCATAAGAATCAATCATGGTTGATTACAGCAAAAATGTGTTATAACACAATCAGTAGCAAGTGAAGAACAAGCCCCGGTAACTCGCCATGATCGTATAGTGGTTAGTACTCTGCGTTGTGGCCGCAGCAACCCCGGTTCGAATCCGGGTTACGGCATTGCGAATACAATGTCACGGCACAAGGGCTCTCATTTGGCTTTGTTGTGTGGCCATATTTGCATGGTGGTCGCATGCCCATTCCAGACCTTATTAAAGCATATTTAAAGAATGTGAAAAGTTAAAAACCAAAAAATGCATTTTCCGGATAGAGCAGGTATTCATAAGAATCAATCATGGTTGATTACAGCAAAAATGTGTTATAACACAATCAGTAGCAAGTGAAGAACAAGCCCCGGTAACTCGCCATGATCGTATAGTGGTTAGTACTCTGCGTTGTGGCCGCAGCAACCCCGGTTCGAATCCGGGTCACGGCATTGCGAATACAATGTCACGGCACAAGGGCTCTCATTTGGCTTTGTTGTGTGGCCATATTTGCATGGTGGTCGCATGCCCATTCCAGACCTTATTAAAGCATATTTAAAGAATGTGAAAAGTTAAAAACCAAAAAATGCATTTTCCGGATAGAGCAGGTATTCATAAGAATCAATCATGGTTGATTACAGCAAAAATGTGTTATAACACAATCAGTAGCAAGTGAAGAACAAGCCCCGGTAACTCGCCATGATCGTATAGTGGTTAGTACTCTGCGTTGTGGCCGCAGCAACCCCGGTTCGAATCCGGGTCACGGCATTGCGAATACAATGTCACGGCACAAGGGCTCTCATTTGGCTTTGTTGTGTGGCCATATTTGCATGGTGGTCGCATGCCCATTCCAGACCTTATTAAAGCATATTTAAAGAATATGAAAAGTTAAAAACCAAAAAATGCATTTTCCGGATAGAGCAGGTATTCATAAGAATCAATCATGGTTGATTACAGCAAAAATGTGTTATAACACAATCAGTAGCAAGTGAAGAACAAGCCCCGGTAACTCGCCATGATCGTATAGTGGTTAGTACTCTGCGTTGTGGCCGCAGCAACCCCGGTTCGAATCCGGGTCACGGCATTGCGAATACAATGTCACGGCACAAGGGCTCTCATTTGGCTTTGTTGTGTGGCCATATTTGCAAGGTGGTCGCATGCCCATTCCAGACCTCAGCAAAGAATGTGAAAAGTTAAAAACCCCAAAATATATTTTCTGGATAGAGCAGGTATTCATAAGAATCAATCATGGTTGATTATAGCAAATATGTGTTATTTCACAATTAGCAGTGAATGAGGAGCAAGCCCCGGTAGCTCGCCGTGATCGTATAGTGGTTAGTACTCTGCGTTGTGGCCGCAGCAACCCTGGTTCGAATCCGGGTCACGGCATTGCGAATACAATGTCACGGCACAAGGGCTCTCATTTGGCTTTGTTGGGCGGCCATATTTGCATGGTGGTCGCATGCCCATTCCAGACCTTATTAAAGCATATTTAAAGAATGTGAAAAGTTAAAAACCAAAAAATGCATTTTCCGGATAGAGCAGGTATTCATAAGAATCAATCATGGTTGATTACAGCAAAAATGTGTTATAACACAATCAGTAGCAAGTGAAGAACAAGCCCCGGTAACTCGCCATGATCGTATAGTGGTTAGTACTCTGCGTTGTGGCCGCAGCAACCCCGGTTCGAATCCGGGTTACGGCATTGCGAATACAATGTCACGGCACAAGGGCTCTCATTTGGCTTTGTTGTGTGGCCATATTTGCATGGTGGTCGCATGCCCATTCCAGACCTTATTAAAGCATATTTAAAGAATGTGAAAAGTTAAAAACCAAAAAATGCATTTTCCGGATAGAGCAGGTATTCATAAGAATCAATCATGGTTGATTACAGCAAAAATGTGTTATAACACAATCAGTAGCAAGTGAAGAACAAGCCCCGGTAACTCGCCATGATCGTATAGTGGTTAGTACTCTGCGTTGTGGCCGCAGCAACCCCGGTTCGAATCCGGGTCACGGCATTGCGAATACAATGTCACGGCACAAGGGCTCTCATTTGGCTTTGTTGTGTGGCCATATTTGCATGGTGGTCGCATGCCCATTCCAGACCTTATTAAAGCATATTTAAAGAATATGAAAAGTTAAAAACCAAAAAATGCATTTTCCGGATAGAGCAGGTATTCATAAGAATCAATCATGGTTGATTACAGCAAAAGTGTGTTATAACACAATCAGTAGCAAGTGAAGAACAAGCCCCGGTAACTCGCCGTGATCGTATAGTGGTTAGTATTCTGCGTTGTGGCCGCAGCAACCCCGGTTCGAATCCGGGTCACGTCATTGCGAATACAATGTCACGGCACAAGGGCTGTCATTTGGCTCTGTTGGGCGGCCATATTTGCATGGTGGTCCATGCCCATTCCAGACTTCAGCAAAGAATGTGAAAAGTTAAAAACCCAAAAATATATTTTCTGGATAGAGCAGGTATTCATAAGAATCAATCATGGCTGATTACAGCAAATATGTGTTATTTCACAATTAGCAGTGAATGAGGAACAAGCCCCGGTAGCTCGCCGTGATCGTATAGTGGTTAGTACTCTGCGTTGTGGCCGCAGCAACCCCGGTTCGAATCCGGGTCACGGCATTGCGAATACAATGTCACGGCACAAGGGCTCTCATTTGGCTTTGTTGGGCGGCCATATTTGCATGGTGGTCGCATGCCCATTCCAGACCTTATTAAAGCATATTTAAAGAATGTGAAAAGTTAAAAACCAAAAAATGCATTTTCCGGATAGAGCAGGTATTCATAACAATCAATCATGGTTGATTATAGCAAAAATGTGTTATAACACAATCAGTAGCAATTGAAGAACAAGCCCCGGTAACTCGCCGTGATCGTATAGTGGTTAGTACTCTGCGTTGTGGCCGCAGCAACCCCGGTTCGAATCCGGGTCACGGCATTGCGAATACAATGTCACAGCACAAGGGCTCTCATTTGGTTTTGTTGGAAGAACATATTTGCATGGTGGTCGCATGCCCATTCCAGACCTCAGCAAAGCATATTTAAAGAATGTAAAAAGTAAAAATACAAAAAATGCATTTTCCGGATAGAGCAGGTAAGAATCAAACATGGTTGATTACAGGAAATATGTGTTATAACACAATCAGCAGCGAGTGACGAACCAGCCCCGGTAACTCGCCGTGATCGTATAGTGGTTAGTACTCTGCGTTGTTGCCGCAGCAACCCCGTTTTGAATCCGGGTCACGGCATTGCGAATACAATGTCACGGCAAAAGGGCTGTCATTTGGCTCTGTTGGGCGGCCATATTTGCATGGTGGTCGCATGCCCATTCCAGACCTCAGCAAAGCATATTTAAAGAATGTAAAAAGTTAAAAACAAAAACATCTAAAGTACAAAAAAAAAAAAATTCTGGATAGAGCAGGTGTTCATAAGAATAAATCATGGTTGATTCCAGCAAAAATGTGTTATTTCACAATCAGCAGCAAGTGAAGAACCAGCCCTGGTAACTCGCCGTGATCGTATAGTGGTTAGTACTCTGCGTTGTGGCCGCAGCAACCCCGGTTCGAATCCGGGTCACGGCATTGCGAATACAATGTCACGGCACAAGGGCTCTCATTTGGCTTTGTTGGGCGGCCATATTTGCATGGTGGTCGCATACCCATTCCAGACCTTATTAAAGCATATTTAAAGAATGTGAAAAGTTAAAAACAAAAAAATGCATTTTCCGGATAGAGCAGGTATTCATAAGAATCAATCATGGTTGATTACAGCAAAAATGTGTTATAACACAATCAGTAGCAAGTGAAGAACAAGCCCCGGTAACTCGCCATGATCGTATAGTGGTTAGTACTCTGCGTTGTGGCCGCAGCAACCCCGGTTCGAATCCGGGTCACGGCATTGTGAATACAATGTCACGGCACAAGGGCTCTCATTTGGCTTTGTTGTGTGGCCATATTTGCATGGTGGTCGCATGCCCATTCCAGACCTCAGCAAAGAATGTGAAAAGTTAAAAACCCCAAAATATATTTTCTGGATAGAGCAGGTATTCATAAGAATCAATCATGGTTGATTATAGCAAATATGTGTTATTTCACAATTAGCAGTGAATGAGGAACAAGCCCCGGTAGCTCGCCGTGATCGTATAGTGGTTAGTACTCTGCGTTGTGGCCGCAGCAACCCCGGTTCGAATCCGGGTCACGGCATTGCGAATACAATGTCACGGCACAAGGGCTCTCATTTGGCTTTGTTGGGCGGCCATATTTGCATGGTGGTCGCATGCCCATTCCAGACCTTATTAAAGCATATTTTAAGAATGTGAAAAGTTAAAAACCAAAAAATGCATTTTCCGGATAGAGCAGGTATTCATAACAATCAATCATGGTTGATTATAGCAAAAATGTGTTATAACACAATCAGTAGCTAGCAAGTGAAGAACAAGCCCCGGTAACTCGCCGTGATCATATAGTGGTTAGTACTCTGCGTTGTGGCCGCAGCAACCCCGGTTCGAATCCGGGTCACGGCATTGCGAATACAATGTCACAGCACAAGGGCTCTCATTTGGTTTTGTTGGAAGAACATATTTGCATGGTAGTCGCATGCCCATTCCAGACCTCAGCAAAGCATATTTAAAGAATGTAAAAAGTAAAAATACAAAAAATGCATTTTCCGGATAGAGCAGGTAAGAATCAAACATGGTTGATTACAGGAAATATGTGTTATAACACAATCAGCAGCGAGTGACGAACCAGCCCCGGTAACTCGCCGTGATCGTATAGTGGTTAGTACTCTGCGTTGTTGCCGCAGCAACCCCGTTTTGAATCCGGGTCACGGCATTGCGAATACAATGTCACGGCACAAGGGCTGTCATTTGGCTCTGTTGGGCGGCCATATTTGCATGGTGGTCGCATGCCCATTCCAGACCTCAGCAAAGCATATTTAAAGAATGTAAAAAGTTAAAAACAAAAACATCTAAAGTACAAAAAAAAATAATTTCTGGATAGAGCAGGTGTTCATAAGAATAAATCATGGTTGATTCCAGCAAAAATGTGTTATTTCACAATCAGCAGCAAGTGAAGAACCAGCCCCGGTAACTCGCCGTGATCGTATAGTGGTTAGTACTCTGCGTTGTGGCCGCAGCAACCCCGGTTCGAATCCGGGTCACGGCATTGCGAATACAATGTCACGGCACAAGGGCTCTCATTTGGCTTTGTTGGGCGGCCATATTTGCATGGTGGTCGCATGCCCATTCCAGACCTTATTAAAGCATATTTAAAGAATGTGAAAAGTTAAAAACAAAAAAATGCATTTTCCGGATAGAGCAGGTATTCATAAGAATCAATCATGGTTGATTACAGCAAAAATGTGTTATAACACAATCAGTAGCAAGTGAAGAACAAGCCCCGGTAACTCGCCATGATCGTATAGTGGTTAGTACTCTGCGTTGTGGCCGCACCAACCCCGGTTCGAATCCGGGTCACGGCATTGTGAATACAATGTCACGGCACAAGGGCTCTCATTTGGCTTTGTTGTGTGGCCATATTTGCATGGTGGTCGCATGCCCATTCCAGACCTCAGCAAAGAATGTGAAAAGTTAAAAACCCCAAAATATATTTTCTGGATAGAGCAGGTATTCATAAGAATCAATCATGGTTGATTATAGCAAATATGTGTTATTTCACAATTAGCAGTGAATGAGGAACAAGCCCCGGTAGCTCGCCGTGATCGTATAGTGGTTAGTACTCTGCGTTGTGGCCGCAGCAACCCCGGTTCGAATCCGGGTCACGGCATTGCGAATACAATGTCACGGCACAAGGGCTCTCATTTGGCTTTGTTGGGCGGCCATATTTGCATGGTGGTCGCATACCCATTCCAGACCTTACTAAAGCATATTTAAAGAATGTGAAAAGTTAAAAACAAAAAAATGCATTTTCCGGATAGAGCAGGTATTCATAAGAATCAATCATGGTTGATTACAGCAAAAATGTGTTATAACACAATCAGTAGCAAGTGAAGAACTAGCCCCGGTAACTTGCCATGATCGTATAGTGGTTAGTACTCTGCGTTGTGGCCGCAGCAACCCCGGTTCGAATCCGGGTCACGGCATTGCGAATACAATGTCACGGCACAAGGGCTCTCATTTGGCTTTGTTGGATGAACATATTTGCATGGTAGTCGCATGCCCATTCCAGACCTCAGCAAAGCATATTTAAAGAATGTAAAAAGTAAAAAAAACAAAAAATGCATTTTCCGGATAGAGCAGGTAAGAATCAAACATGGTTGATTACACGAAATATGTGTTATAACACAATCAGCAGCGAGTGAAGAACCAGCCCCGGTAACTCGCCGTGATCGTATAGTGGTTAGTACTCTGCGTTGTGGCCGCAGCAACCCCGGTTCGAATCCGGGTCACGGCATTGCGAATACAATGTCACGGCACAAGGGCTGTCATTTGGCTCTGTTGGGCGGCCATATTTGCATGGTGGTCCATGCCCATTCCAGACCTCAGCAAAGCATATTTAAAGAATGTAAAAAGTTAAAAACAAAAACATCTAAAGTACTAAAAAAAAAAAATTCTGGATAGAGCAGGTATTCATAAGAATCGATCATGGTTGATTCCAGCAAAAATGTGTTATTTCACAATCAGCAGCAAGTGAAGAACCAGCCCCGGTAACTCGCCGTGATCGTATAGTGGTTAGTACTCTGCGTTGTGTCCGCAGCAACCCCGGTTCGAATCCGGGTCACGGCATTGCGAATACAATGTCACGGCACAAGGGCTCTCATTTGGCTTTGTTGTGTGGCCATATTTGCATGGTGGTCGCATGCCCATTCCAGACCTCAGCTAAGAATGTGAAAAGTTAAAAACCCCAAAATACATTTTCTGGATAGAGCAGGTATTCATAAGAATCAATCATGGTTGATTACAGCAAATATGTGTTATTTCACAATTAGCAGTGAATGAGGAACAAGCCCCGGTAGCTCGCCGTGATCGTATAGTGGTTAGTACTCTGCGTTGTGGCCGCAGCAACCCCGGTTCGAATCCGGGTCACGGCATTGCGAATACAATGTCACGGCACAAGGGCTCTCATTTGGCTTTGTTGGGCGGCCATATTTGCATGGTGGTCGCATGCCCATTCCAGACCTTATTAAAGCATATTTAAAGAATGTGAAAAGTTAAAGACCAAAAAATGCATTTTCCGGATAGAGCAGGTATTCATAAGAATCAATCATGGTTGATTACAGCAAAAATGTGTTATAACACAATCAGTAGCAAGTGAAGAACAAGCCCCGGTAACTCGCCATGATCGTATAGTGGTTAGTACTCTGCGTTGTGGCCGCAGCAACCCCGGTTTGAATCCGGGTCACGGCATTGCGAATACAATGTCACGGCACAAGGGCTCTCATTTGGCTTTGTTGTGTGGCCATATTTGCATGGTGGTCGCATGCCCATTCCAGACCTTATTAAAGCATATTTAAAGAATATGAAAAGTTAAAAACCAAAAAATTCATTTTCCGGATAGTGCAGGTATTCATAAGAATCAATCATGGTTGATTACAGCAAAAATGTGTTATAACACAATCAGTAGCAAGTGAAGAACAAGCCCCGGTAACTCGCCATGATCGTATAGTGGTTAGTACTCTGCGTTGTGGCCGCAGCAACCCCGGTTCGAATCCGGGTCACGGCATTGCGAATACAATGTCACGGCACAAGGGCTCTCATTTGGCTTTGTTGTGTGGCCATATTTGCATGGTGGTCGCATGCCCATTCCAGACCTCAGCAAAGAATGTGAAAAGTTAAAAACCCCAAAATATATTTTCTGGATAGAGCAGGTATTCATAAGAATCAATCATGGTTGATTATAGCAAATATGTGTTATTTCACAATTAGCAGTGAATGAGGAGCAGGCCCCGGTAGCTCGCCGTGATCGTATAGTGGTTAGTACGCTGCGTTGTGGCCGCAGCAACCCCGGTTCGAATCCGGGTCACGGCATTGCGAATACAATGTCACGGCACAAGGGCTCTCATTTGGCTTTGTTGGGCGGCCATATTTGCATGGTGGTCGCATGCCCATTCCAGACCTTATTAAAGCATATTTAAAGAATGTGAAAAGTTAAAAACCAAAAAATGCATTTTCCGGATAGAGCAGGTATTCATAACAATCAATCATGGTTGATTATAGCAAAAATGTGTTATAACACAATCAGTAGCAATTGAAGAACAAGCCCCGGTAACTCGCCGTGATCGTATAGTGGTTAGTACTCTGCGTTGTGGCCGCAGCAACCCCGGTTCGAATCCGGGTCACGGCATTGCGAATACAATGTCACAGCACAAGGGCTCTCATTTGGTTTTGTTGGAAGAACATATTTGCATGGTGGTCGCATGCCCATTCCAGACCTCAGCAAAGCATATTTAAAGAATGTAAAAAGTAAAAATACAAAAAATGCATTTTCCGGATAGAGCAGGTAAGAATCAAACATGGTTGATTACAGGAAATATGTGTTATAACACAATCAGCAGCGAGTGACGAACCAGCCCCGGTAACTCGCCGTGATCGTATAGTGGTTAGTACTCTGCGTTGTTGCCGCAGCAACCCCGTTTTGAATCCGGGTCACGGCATTGCGAATACAATGTCACGGCAAAAGGGCTGTCATTTGGCTCTGTTGGGCGGCCATATTTGCATGGTGGTCGCATGCCCATTCCAGACCTCAGCAAAGCATATTTAAAGAATGTAAAAAGTTAAAAACAAAAACATCTAAAGTACAAAAAAAAAAAAATTCTGGATAGAGCAGGTGTTCATAAGAATAAATCATGGTTGATTCCAGCAAAAATGTGTTATTTCACAATCAGCAGCAAGTGAAGAACCAGCCCTGGTAACTCGCCGTGATCGTATAGTGGTTAGTACTCTGCGTTGTGGCCGCAGCAACCCCGGTTCGAATCCGGGTCACGGCATTGCGAATACAATGTCACGGCACAAGGGCTCTCATTTGGCTTTGTTGGGCGGCCATATTTGCATGGTGGTCGCATACCCATTCCAGACCTTATTAAAGCATATTTAAAGAATGTGAAAAGTTAAAAACAAAAAAATGCATTTTCCGGATAGAGCAGGTATTCATAAGAATCAATCATGGTTGATTACAGCAAAAATGTGTTATAACACAATCAGTAGCAAGTGAAGAACAAGCCCCGGTAACTCGCCATGATCGTATAGTGGTTAGTACTCTGCGTTGTGGCCGCAGCAACCCCGGTTCGAATCCGGGTCACGGCATTGTGAATACAATGTCACGGCACAAGGGCTCTCATTTGGCTTTGTTGTGTGGCCATATTTGCATGGTGGTCGCATGCCCATTCCAGACCTCAGCAAAGAATGTGAAAAGTTAAAAACCCCAAAATATATTTTCTGGATAGAGCAGGTATTCATAAGAATCAATCATGGTTGATTATAGCAAATATGTGTTATTTCACAATTAGCAGTGAATGAGGAACAAGCCCCGGTAGCTCGCCGTGATCGTATAGTGGTTAGTACTCTGCGTTGTGGCCGCAGCAACCCCGGTTCGAATCCGGGTCACGGCATTGCGAATACAATGTCACGGCACAAGGGCTCTCATTTGGCTTTGTTGGGCGGCCATATTTGCATGGTGGTCGCATGCCCATTCCAGACCTTATTAAAGCATATTTTAAGAATGTGAAAAGTTAAAAACCAAAAAATGCATTTTCCGGATAGAGCAGGTATTCATAACAATCAATCATGGTTGATTATAGCAAAAATGTGTTATAACACAATCAGTAGCTAGCAAGTGAAGAACAAGCCCCGGTAACTCGCCGTGATCATATAGTGGTTAGTACTCTGCGTTGTGGCCGCAGCAACCCCGGTTCGAATCCGGGTCACGGCATTGCGAATACAATGTCACAGCACAAGGGCTCTCATTTGGTTTTGTTGGAAGAACATATTTGCATGGTAGTCGCATGCCCATTCCAGACCTCAGCAAAGCATATTTAAAGAATGTAAAAAGTAAAAATACAAAAAATGCATTTTCCGGATAGAGCAGGTAAGAATCAAACATGGTTGATTACAGGAAATATGTGTTATAACACAATCAGCAGCGAGTGACGAACCAGCCCCGGTAACTCGCCGTGATCGTATAGTGGTTAGTACTCTGCGTTGTTGCCGCAGCAACCCCGTTTTGAATCCGGGTCACGGCATTGCGAATACAATGTCACGGCACAAGGGCTGTCATTTGGCTCTGTTGGGCGGCCATATTTGCATGGTGGTCGCATGCCCATTCCAGACCTCAGCAAAGCATATTTAAAGAATGTAAAAAGTTAAAAACAAAAACATCTAAAGTACAAAAAAAAAAAATTTCTGGATAGAGCAGGTGTTCATAAGAATAAATCATGGTTGATTCCAGCAAAAATGTGTTATTTCACAATCAGCAGCAAGTGAAGAACCAGCCCCGGTAACTCGCCGTGATCGTATAGTGGTTAGTACTCTGCGTTGTGGCCGCAGCAACCCCGGTTCGAATCCGGGTCACGGCATTGCGAATACAATGTCACGGCACAAGGGCTCTCATTTGGCTTTGCTGGGCGGCCATATTTGCATGGTGGTCGCATGCCCATTCCAGACCTTATTAAAGCATATTTAAAGAATGTGAAAAGTTAAAAACAAAAAAATGCATTTTCCGGATAGAGCAGGTATTCATAAGAATCAATCATGGTTGATTACAGCAAAAATGTGTTATAACACAATCAGTAGCAAGTGAAGAACAAGCCCCGGTAACTCGCCATGATCGTATAGTGGTTAGTACTCTGCGTTGTGGCCGCACCAACCCCGGTTCGAATCCGGGTCACGGCATTGTGAATACAATGTCACGGCACAAGGGCTCTCATTTGGCTTTGTTGTGTGGCCATATTTGCATGGTGGTCGCATGCCCATTCCAGACCTCAGCAAAGAATGTGAAAAGTTAAAAACCCCAAAATATATTTTCTGGATAGAGCAGGTATTCATAAGAATCAATCATGGTTGATTATAGCAAATATGTGTTATTTCACAATTAGCAGTGAATGAGGAACAAGCCCCGGTAGCTCGCCGTGATCGTATAGTGGCTAGTACTCTGCGTTGTGGCCGCAGCAACCCCGGTTCGAATCCGGGTCACGGCATTGCGAATACAATGTCACGGCACAAGGGCTCTCATTTGGCTTTGTTGGGCGGCCATATTTGCATGGTGGTCGCATACCCATTCCAGACCTTACTAAAGCATATTTAAAGAATGTGAAAAGTTAAAAACAAAAAAATGCATTTTCCGGATAGAGCAGGTATTCATAAGAATCAATCATGGTTGATTACAGCAAAAATGTGTTATAACACAATCAGTAGCAAGTGAAGAACTAGCCCCGGTAACTTGCCATGATCGTATAGTGGTTAGTACTCTGCGTTGTGGCCGCAGCAACCCCGGTTCGAATCCGGGTCACGGCATTGCGAATACAATGTCACGGCACAAGGGCTCTCATTTGGCTTTGTTGGATGAACATATTTGCATGGTAGTCGCATGCCCATTCCAGACCTCAGCAAAGCATATTTAAAGAATGTAAAAAGTAAAAAAACAAAAAATGCATTTTCCGGATAGAGCAGGTAAGAATCAAACATGGTTGATTACACGAAATATGTGTTATAACACAATCAGCAGCGAGTGAAGAACCAGCCCCGGTAACTCGCCGTGATCGTATAGTGGTTAGTACTCTGCGTTGTGGCCGCAGCAACCCCGGTTCGAATCCGGGTCACGGCATTGCGAATACAATGTCACGGCACAAGGGCTGTCATTTGGCTCTGTTGGGCGGCCATATTTGCATGGTGGTCCATGCCCATTCCAGACCTCAGCAAAGCATATTTAAAGAATGTAAAAAGTTAAAAACAAAAACATCTAAAGTACTAAAAAAAAAAAATTCTGGATAGAGCAGGTATTCATAAGAATCGATCATGGTTGATTCCAGCAAAAATGTGTTATTTCACAATCAGCAGCAAGTGAAGAACCAGCCCCGGTAACTCGCCGTGATCGTATAGTGGTTAGTACTCTGCGTTGTGTCCGCAGCAACCCCGGTTCGAATCCGGGTCACGGCATTGCGAATACAATGTCACGGCACAAGGGCTCTCATTTGGCTTTGTTGTGTGGCCATATTTGCATGGTGGTCGCATGCCCATTCCAGACCTCAGCTAAGAATGTGAAAAGTTAAAAACCCCAAAATACATTTTCTGGATAGAGCAGGTATTCATAAGAATCAATCATGGTTGATTACAGCAAATATGTGTTATTTCACAATTAGCAGTGAATGAGGAACAAGCCCCGGTAGCTCGCCGTGATCGTATAGTGGTTAGTACTCTGCGTTGTGGCCGCAGCAACCCCGGTTCGAATCCGGGTCACGGCATTGCGAATACAATGTCACGGCACAAGGGCTCTCATTTGGCTTTGTTGGGCGGCCATATTTGCATGGTGGTCGCATGCCCATTCCAGACCTTATTAAAGCATATTTAAAGAATGTGAAAAGTTAAAGACCAAAAAATGCATTTTCCGGATAGAGCAGGTATTCATAAGAATCAATCATGGTTGATTACAGCAAAAATGTGTTATAACACAATCAGTAGCAAGTGAAGAACAAGCCCCGGTAACTCGCCATGATCGTATAGTGGTTAGTACTCTGCGTTGTGGCCGCAGCAACCCCGGTTTGAATCCGGGTCACGGCATTGCGAATACAATGTCACGGCACAAGGGCTCTCATTTGGCTTTGTTGTGTGGCCATATTTGCATGGTGGTCGCATGCCCATTCCAGACCTTATTAAAGCATATTTAAAGAATATGAAAAGTTAAAAACCAAAAAATTCATTTTCCGGATAGTGCAGGTATTCATAAGAATCAATCATGGTTGATTACAGCAAAAATGTGTTATAACACAATCAGTAGCAAGTGAAGAACAAGCCCCGGTAACTCGCCATGATCGTATAGTGGTTAGTACTCTGCGTTGTGGCCGCAGCAACCCCGGTTCGAATCCGGGTCACGGCATTGCGAATACAATGTCACGGCACAAGGGCTCTCATTTGGCTTTGTTGTGTGGCCATATTTGCATGGTGGTCGCATGCCCATTCCAGACCTCAGCAAAGAATGTGAAAAGTTAAAAACCCCAAAATATATTTTCTGGATAGAGCAGGTATTCATAAGAATCAATCATGGTTGATTATAGCAAATATGTGTTATTTCACAATTAGCAGTGAATGAGGAGCAGGCCCCGGTAGCTCGCCGTGATCGTATAGTGGTTAGTACTCTGCGTTGTGGCCGCAGCAACCCCGGTTCGAATCCGGGTCACGGCATTGCGAATACAATGTCACGGCACAAGGGCTCTCATTTGGCTTTGTTGGGCGGCCATATTTGCATGGTGGTCGCATGCCCATTCCAGACCTTATTAAAGCATATTTAAAGAATGTGAAAAGTTAAAAACCAAAAAATGCATTTTCCGGATAGAGCAGGTATTCATAAGAATCAATCATGGTTGATTACAGCAAAAATGTGTTATAATACAATCAGTAGCAAGTGAAGAACAAGCCCCGGTAACTCGCCATGATCGTATAGTGGTTAGTACTCTGCGTTGTGGCCGCAGCAACCCCGGTTCGAATCCGGGTCACGGCATTGCGAATACAATGTCACGGCACAAGGGCTCTCATTTGGCTTTGTTGTGTGGCCATATTTGCATGGTGGTCGCATGCCCATTCCAGACCTCAGCAAAGAATTTGAAAAGTTAAAAACCCCAAAATATATTTTCCGGATAGAGCAGGTATTCATAAGAATCAATCATGGTTGATTACAGCAAAAATGTGTTATAACACAATCAGTAGCAAGTGAAGAACAAGCCCCGGTAACTCGCCGTGATCGTATAGTGGTTAGTACTCTGCGTTGTGGCCGCAGCAACCCCGGTTCGAATCCGGGTCACGGCATTGCGAATACAATGTCACGGCACAAGGGCTCTCATTTGGCTTTGTTGGAAGAACATATTTGCATGGTAGTCGCATGCCCATTCCAGACCTCAGGAAAGCATATTTAAAGAATGTAAAAAGTAAAAAAACAAAAAATGCATTTTCCGGATAGAGCAGGTAAGAATCAAACATGGTTGATTACACAAAATATGTGTTATAACACAATCAGCAGCGAGTGAAGAACCAGCCCCGGTAACTCGCCGTGATCGTATAGTGGTTAGTACTCTGCGTTGTGGCCGCAGCAACCCCGGTTCGAATCCGGGTCACGGCATTGCGAATACAATGTCACGGCACAAGGGCTGTCATTTGGCTCTGTTGGGCGGCCATATTTGCATGGTGGTCCATGCCCATTCCAGACCTCAGCAAAGCATATTTAAAGAATGTAAAAAGTTAAAAACAAAAACATCTAAAGTACAAAAAAAATAATTTTCTGGATAGAGCAGGTATTCATAAGAATCGATCATGGTTGATTCCAGCAAAAATTTGTTATTTCACAATCAGCAGCAAGTGAAGAACCAGCCCTGGTAACTCGCCGTGATCGTATAGTGGTTAGTACTCTGCGTTGTGGCCGCAGCAACCCCCGGTTCGAATCCGGGTCACGGCATTGCGAATACAATGTCACGGCACAAGGGCTCTCATTTGGCTTTGTTGTGTGGCCATATTTGCATGGTGGTCGCATGCCCATTCCAGACCTCAGCAAAGAATGTGAAAAGTTAAAAACCCCAAAATATATTTTCTGGATAGAGCAGGTATTCATAAGAATCAATCATGGTTGATTATAGCAAATATGTGTTATTTCACAATTAGCAGTGAATGAGGAACAAGCCCCGGTAGCTCGCCGTGATCGTATAGTGGTTAGTACTCTGCGTTGTGGCCGCAGCAACCCCGGTTCGAATCCGGGTCACGGCATTGCGAATACAATGTCACGGCACAAGGGCTCTCATTTGGCTTTGTTGGGCGGCCATATTTGCATGGTGGTCGCATGCCCATTCCAGACCTTATTAAAGCATATTTAAAGAATGTGAAAAGTTAAAAACCAAAAAATGCATATTCCGGATAGAGCAGGTATTCATAAGAATCAATCATGGTTGATTACAGCAAAAATGTGTTATAACACAATCAGTAGCAAGTGAAGAACAAGCCCCGGTAACTCGCCGTGATCGTATAGTGGTTAGTACTCTGCGTTGTGGCCGCAGCAACCCCGGTTCGAATCCGGGTCACGGCATTGCGAATACAATGTCACGGCACAAGGGCTCTCATTTGGCTTTGTTGGAAGAACATATTTGCATGGTAGTCGCATGCCCATTCCAGACCTCAGGAAAGCATATTTAAAGAATGTAAAAAGTAAAAAAAAAAAAAATGCATTTTCCGGATAGAGCAGGTAAGAATCAAACATGGTTGATTACACAAAATATGTGTTATAACACAATCAGCAGCGAGTGAAGAACCAGCCCCGGTAACTCGCCGTGATCGTATAGTGGTTAGTACTCTGCGTTGTGGCCGCAGCAACCCCGGTTCGAATCCGGGTCACGGCATTGCGAATACAATGTCACGGCACAAGGGCTGTCATTTGGCTCTGTTGGGCGGCCATATTTGCATGGTGGTCCATGCCCATTCCAGACCTCAGCAAAGCATATTTAAAGAATGTAAAAAGTTAAAAACAAAAACATCTAAAGTACAAAAAAAATAATTTTCTGGATAGAGCAGGTATTCATAAGAATCGATCATGGTTGATTCCAGCAAAAATGTGTTATTTCACAATCAGCAGCAAGTGAAGAACCAGCCCCGGTAACTCGCCGTGATCGTATAGTGGTTAGTACTCTGCGTTGTGGCCGCAGCAACCCCGGTTCGAATCCGGGTCACGGCATTGCGAATACAATGTCACGGCACAAGGGCTCTCATTTGGCTTTGTTGTGTGGCCATATTTGCATGGTGGTCGCATGCCCATTCCAGACCTCAGCAAAGAATGTGAAAAGTGAAAAACCCAAAAACATATTTTCTGGATAGAGCAGGTATTCATAAGAATCAATCATGGTTGATTACAGCAAATATGTGTTATTTCACAATTAGCAGTGAATGAGGAACAAGCCCCGGTAGCTCGCCGTGATCGTATAGTGGTTAGTACTCTGCGTTGTGGCCGCAGCAACCCCGGTTCGAATCCGGGTCACGGCATTGCGAATACAATGTCACGGCACAAGGGCTCTCATTTGGCTTTGTTGGGCGGCCATATTTGCATGGTGGTCGCATGCCCATTCCAGACCTTATTAGAGCATATTTAAAGAATGTGAAAAGTTAAAAACCAAAAAATGCATATTCCGGATAGAGCAGGTATTCATAAGAATCAATCATGGTTGATTACAGCAAAAATGTGTTATAACACAATCAGTAGCAAGTGAAGAACAAGCCCCGGTAACTCGCCGTGATCGTATAGTGGTTAGTACTCTGCGTTGTGGCCGCAGCAACCCCGGTTCGAATCCGGGTCACGGCATTGCGAATACAATGTCACGGCACAAGGGCTCTCATTTGGCTTTGTTGGAAGAACATATTTGCATGGTAGTCGCATGCCCATTCCAGACCTCAGGAAAGCATATTTAAAGAATGTAAAAAGTTAAAAAAAAAAAAATGCATTTTCCGGATAGAGCAGGTAAGAATCAAACATGGTTGATTACACAAAATATGTGTTATAACACAATCAGCAGCGAGTGAAGAACCAGCCCCGGTAACTCGCCGTGATCGTATAGTGGTTAGTACTCTGCGTTGTGGCCGCAGCAACCCCGGTTCGAATCCGGGTCACGGCATTGCGAATACAATGTCACGGCACAAGGGCTGTCATTTGGCTCTGTTGGGCGGCCATATTTGCATGGTGGTCCATGCCCATTCCAGACCTCAGCAAAGCATATTTAAAGAATGTAAAAAGTTAAAAACAAAAACATCTAAAGTACAAAAAAAATAATTTTCTGGATAGAGCAGGTATTCATAAGAATCGATCATGGTTGATTCCAGCAAAAATGTGTTATTTCACAATCAGCAGCAAGTGAAGAACCAGCCCCGGTAACTCGCCGTGATCGTATAGTGGTTAGTACTCTGCGTTGTGGCCGCAGCAACCCCGGTTCGAATCCGGGTCACGGCATTGCGAATACAATGTCACGGCACAAGGGCTCTCATTTGGCTTTGTTGGAAGAACATATTTGCATGGTAGTCGCATGCCCATTCCAGACCTCAGGAAAGCATATTTAAAGAATGTAAAAAGTAAAAAAAAAAATAATGCATTTTCCGGATAGAGCAGGTAAGAATCAAACATGGTTGATTACACAAAATATGTGTTATAACACAATCAGCAGCGAGTGAAGAACCAGCCCCGGTAACTCGCCGTGATCGTATAGTGGTTAGTACTCTGCGTTGTGGCCGCAGCAACCCCGGTTCGAATCCGGGTCACGGCATTGCGAATACAATGTCACGGCACAAGGGCTGTCATTTGGCTCTGTTGGGCGGCCATATTTGCATGGTGGTCCATGCCCATTCCAGACCTCAGCAAAGCATATTTAAAGAATGTAAAAAGTTAAAAACAAAAACATCTAAAGTACAAAAAAAATAATTTTCTGGATAGAGCAGGTATTCATAAGAATCGATCATGGTTGATTCCAGCAAAAATGTGTTATTTCACAATCAGCAGCAAGTGCAGAACCAGCCCCGGTAACTCGCCGTGATCGTATAGTGGTTAGTACTCTGCGTTGTGGCCGCAGCAACCCCGGTTCGAATCCGGGTCACGGCATTGCGAATACAATGTCACGGCACAAGGGCTCTCATTTGGCTTTGTTGTGTGGCCATATTTGCATGGTGGTCGCATGCCCATTCCAGACCTCAGCAAAGAATGTGAAAAGTGAAAAACCCAAAAATATATTTTCTGGATAGAGCAGGTATTCATAAGAATCAATCATGGTTGATTACAGCAAATATGTGTTATTTCACAATTAGCAGTGAATGAGGAACAAGCCCCGGTAGCTCGCCGTGATCGTATAGTGGTTAGTACTCTGCGTTGTGGCCGCAGCAACCCCGGTTCGAATCCGGGTCACGGCATTGCGAATACAATGTCACGGCACAAGGGCTCTCATTTGGCTTTGTTGGGCGGCCATATTTGCATGGTGGTCGCATGCCCATTCCAGACCTTATTAAAGCATATTTAAAGAATGTGAAAAGTTAAAAACCAAAAAATGCATATTCCGGATAGAGCAGGTATTCATAAGAATCAATCATGGTTGATTACAGCAAAAATGTGTTATAACACAATCAGTAGCAAGTGAAGAACAAGCCCCGGTAACTCGCCGTGATCGTATAGTGGTTAGTACTCTGCGTTGTGGCCGCAGCAACCCCGGTTCGAATCCGGGTCACGGCATTGCGAATACAATGTCACGGCACAAGGGCTCTCATTTGGCTTTGTTGGAAGAACATATTTGCATGGTAGTCGCATGCCCATTCCAGACCTCAGGAAAGCATATTTAAAGAATGTAAAAAGTAAAAAAAAAAAAAATGCATTTTCCGGATAGAGCAGGTAAGAATCAAACATGGTTGATTACACAAAATATGTGTTATAACACAATCAGCAGCGAGTGAAGAACCAGCCCCGGTAACTCGCCGTGATCGTATAGTGGTTAGTACTCTGCGTTGTGGCCGCAGCAACCCCGGTTCAAATCCGGGTCACGGCATTGCGAATACAATGTCACGGCACAAGGGCTGTCATTTGGCTCTGTTGGGCGGCCATATTTGCATGGTGGTCCATGCCCATTCCAGACCTCAGCAAAGCATATTTAAAGAATGTAAAAAGTTCAAAACAAAAACATCTAAAGTACAAAAAAAAAAAATTTCTGGATAGAGCAGGTATTCATAAGAATCGATCATGGTTGATTCCAGCAAAAATTTGTTATTTCACAATCAGCAGCAAGTGAAGAACCAGCCCCGGTAACTCGCCGTGATCGTATAGTGGTTAGTACTCTGCGTTGTGGCCGCAGCAACCCCGGTTCGAATCCGGGTCACGGCATTGCGAATACAATGTCACGGCACAAGGGCTCTCATTTGGCTTTGTTGTGTGGCCATATTTGCATGGTGGTCGCATGCCCATTCCAGACCTCAGCAAAGAATGTGAAAAGTGAAAAACCCAAAAATATATTTTCTGGATAGAGCAGGTATTCATAAGAATCAATCATGGTTGATTACAGCAAATATGTGTTATTTCACAATTAGCAGTGAATGAGGAACAAGCCCCGGTAGCTCGCCGTGATCGTATAGTGGTTAGTACTCTGCGTTGTGGCCGCAGCAACCCCGGTTCGAATCCGGGTCACGGCATTGCGAATACAATGTCACGGCACAAGGGCTCTCATTTGGCTTTGTTGGGCGGCCATATTTGCATGGTGGTCGCATGCCCATTCCAGACCTTATTAAAGCATATTTAAAGAATGTGAAAAGTTAAAAACAAAAAAATGCATTTTCCGGATAGAGCAGGTATTCATAAGAATCAATCATGGTTGATTACAGCAAAAATGTGTTATAACACAATCAGTAGCAAGTGAAGAACAAGCCCCGGTAACTCGCCATGATCGTATAGTGGTTAGTACTCTGCGTTGTGGCCGCAGCAACCCCGGTTCGAATCCGGGTCACGGCATTGCGAATACAATGTCACGGCACAAGGGCTCTCATTTGGCTTTGTTGTGTGGCCATATTTGCATGGTGGTCGCATGCCCATTCCAGACCTTATTAAAGCATATTTAAAGAATATGAAAAGTTAAAAACCAAAAAATGCATTTTCCGGATAGAGCAGGTATTCATAAGAATCAATCATGGTTGATTACAGCAAAAATGTGTTATAACACAATCAGTAGCAAGTGAAGAACAAGCCCCGGTAACTCGCCATGATCGTATAGTGGTTAGTACTCTGCGTTGTGGCCGCAGCAACCCCGGTTCGAATCCGGGTCACGGCATTGCGAATACAATGTCACGGCACAAGGGCTCTCATTTGGCTTTGTTGGAAGAACATATTTGCATGGTAGTCGCATGCCCATTCCAGACCTCAGCAAAGCATATTTAAAGAATGTAAAAAGTAAAAAAACAAAAAATGCATTTTCCGGATAGAGCAGGTAAGAATCAAACATGGTTGATTACACGAAATATGTGTTATAACACAATCAGCAGCGAGCGAAGAACCAGCCCCGGTAACTCGCCGTGATCGTATAGTGGTTAGTACTCTGCGTTGTGGCCGCAGCAACCCCGGTTCGAATCCGGGTCACGGCATTGCGAATACAATGTCACGGCACAAGGGCTGTCATTTGGCTCTGTTGGGCGGCCATATTTGCATGGTGGTCGCATGCCCATTCCAGACCTCAGCTAAGAATGTGAAAAGTTAAAAACCCCAAAATACATTTTCTGGATAGAGCAGGTATTCATAAGAATCAATCATGGTTGATTACAGCAAATATGTGTTATTTCACAATTAGCAGTGAATGAGGAACAAGCCCCGGTAGCTCGCCGTGATCGTATAGTGGTTAGTACTCTGCGTTGTGGCCGCAGCAACCCCGGTTCGAATCCGGGTCACGGCATTGCGAATACAATGTCACGGCACAAGGGCTCTCATTTGGCTTTGTTGGGCGGCCATATTTGCATGGTGGTTGCATGCCCATTCCAGACCTTATTAAAGCATATTTAAAGAATGTGAAAAGTTAAAAACCAAAAAATGCATTTTCCGGATAGAGCAGGTATTCATAAGAATCAATCATGGTTGATTAGAGCAAAAATGTGTTATAACACAATCAGTAGCAAGTGAAGAACAAGCCCCGGTAACTCGCCATGATCGTATAGTGGTTAGTACTCTGCGTTGTGGCCGCAGCAACCCCGGTTCGAATCCGGGTCACGGCATTGCAAATACAATGTCACGGCACAAGGGCTCTCATTTGGCTTTGTTGTGTGGCCATATTTGCATGGTGGTCGCATGCCCATTCCAGACCTTATTAAAGCATATTTAAAGAATATGAAAAGTTAAAAACCAAAAAATGCATTTTCCGGATAGTGCAGGTATTCATAAGAATCAATCATGGTTGATTACAGCAAAAATGTGTTATAACACAATCAGTAGCAAGTGAAGAACAAGCCCCGGTAACTCGCCATGATCGTATAGTGGTTAGTACTCTGCATTGTGGCCGCAGCAACCCCGGTTCGAATCCGGGTCACGGCATTGCGAATACAATGTCACGGCACAAGGGCTCTCATTTGGCTTTGTTGTGTGGCCATATTTGCATGGTGGTCGCATGCCCATTCCAGACCTTATTAAAGCATATTTAAAGAATATGAAAAGTTAAAAACCAAAAAATGCATTTTCCGGATAGAGCAGGTATTCATAAGAATCAATCATGGTTGATTACAGCAAAAATGTGTTATAACACAATCAGTAGCAAGTGAAGAACAAGCCCCGGTAACTCGCCATGATCGTATAGTGGTTAGTACTCTGCGTTGTGGCCGCAGCAACCCCGGTTCGAATCCGGGTCACGGCATTGCGAATACAATGTCACGGCACAAGGGCTCTCATTTGGCTTTGTTGGAAGAGCATATTTGCATGGTAGTCGCATGCCCATTCCAGACCTCAGCAAAGCATATTTAAAGAATGTAAAAAGTAAAAAAACAAAAAATGCATTTTCCGGATAGAGCAGGTAAGAATCAAACATGGTTGATTACACGAAATATGTGTTATAACACAATCAGCAGCGAGTGAAGAACCAGCCCCGGTAACTCGCCGTGATCGTATAGTGGTTAGTACTCTGCGTTGTGGCCGCAGCAACCCCGGTTCGAATCCGGGTCACGGCATTGCGAATACAATGTCACGGCACAAGGGCTGTCATTTGGCTCTGTTGGGCGGCCATATTTGCATGGTGGTCCATGCCCATTCCAGACCTCAGCAAAGCATATTTAAAGAATGTAAAAAGTTAAAAACAAAAACATCTAAAGTACAAAAAAAAAAATATTCTGGATAGAGCAGGTATTCATAAGAATCGATCATGGTTGATTCCAGCAAAAATGTGTTATTTCACAATCAGCAGCAAGTGAAGAACCAGCCCCGGTAACTCGCCGTGATCGTATAGTGGTTAGTACTCTGCGTTGTGGCCGCAGCAACCCCGGTTCGAATCCGGGTCACGGCATTGCGAATACAATGTCACGGCACAAGGGCTCTCATTTGGCTTTGTTGTGTGGCCATATTTGCATGGTGGTCGCATGCCCATTCCAGACCTCAGCTAAGAATGTGAAAAGTTAAAAACCCCAAAATACATTTTCTGGATAGAGCAGGTATTCATAAGAATCAATCATGGTTGATTACAGCAAATATGTGTTATTTCACAATTAGCAGTGAATGAGGAACAAGCCCCGGTAGCTCGCCGTGATCGTATAGTGGTTAGTACTCTGCGTTGTGGCCGCAGCAACCCCGGTTCGAATCCGGGTCACGGCATTGCGAATACAATGTCACGGCACAAGGGCTCTCATTTGGCTTTGTTGGGCGGCCATATTTGCATGGTGGTTGCATGCCCATTCCAGACCTTATTAAAGCATATTTAAAGAATGTGAAAAGTTAAAAACCAAAAAATGCATTTTCCGGATAGAGCAGGTATTCATAAGAATCAATCATGGTTGATTAGAGCAAAAATGTGTTATAACACAATCAGTAGCAAGTGAAGAACAAGCCCCGGTAACTCGCCATGATCGTATAGTGGTTAGTACTCTGCGTTGTGGCCGCAGCAACCCCGGTTCGAATCCGGGTCACGGCATTGCGAATACAATGTCACGGCACAAGGGCTCTCATTTGGCTTTGTTGTGTGGCCATATTTGCATGGTGGTCGCATGCCCATTCCAGACCTCAGCAAAGAATGTGAAAAGTGAAAAACCCAAAAATATATTTTCTGGATAGAGCAGGTATTCATAAGAATCAATCATGGTTGATTACAGCAAATATGTGTTATTTCACAATTAGCAGTGAATGAGGAACAAGACCCGGTAGCTCGCCGTGATCGTATAGTGGTTAGTACTCTGCGTTGTGGCCGCAGCAACCCCGGTTCGAATCCGGGTCACGGCATTGCGAATACAATGTCACGGCACAAGGGCTCTCATTTGGCTTTGTTGGGCGGCCATATTTGCATGGTGGTCGCATGCCCATTCCAGACCTTATTAAAGCATATTTAAAGAATGTGAAAAGTTAAAAACAAAAAAATGCATTTTCCGGATAGAGCAGGTATTCATAAGAATCAATCATGGTTGATTACAGCAAAAATGTGTTATAACACAATCAGTAGCAAGTGAAGAACAAGCCCCGGTAACTCGCCATGATCGTATAGTGGTTAGTACTCTGCGTTGTGGCCGCAGCAACCCCGGTTCGAATCCGGGTCACGGCATTGCGAATACAATGTCACGGCACAAGGGCTCTCATTTGGCTTTGTTGTGTGGCCATATTTGCATGGTGGTCGCATGCCCATTCCAGACCTTATTAAAGCATATTTAAAGAATATGAAAAGTTAAAAACCAAAAAATGCATTTTCCGGATAGAGCAGGTATTCATAAGAATCAATCATGGTTGATTACAGCAAAAATGTGTTATAACACAATCAGTAGCAAGTGAAGAACAAGCCCCGGTAACTCGCCATGATCGTATAGTGGTTAGTACTCTGCGTTGTGGCCGCAGCAACCCCGGTTCGAATCAGGGTCACGGCATTGCGAATACAATGTCACGGCACAAGGGCTCTCATTTGGCTTTGTTGGAAGAACATATTTGCATGGTAGTCACATGCCCATTCCAGACCTCAGCAAAGCATATTTAAAGAATGTAAAAAGTAAAAAAACAAAAAATGCATTTTCCGGATAGAGCAGGTAAGAATCAAACATGGTTGATTACACGAAATATGTGTTATAACACAATCAGCAGCGAGTGAAGAACCAGCCCCGGTAACTCGCCGTGATTGTATAGTGGTTAGTACTCTGCGTTGTGGCCGCAGCAACCCCGGTTCGAATCCGGGTCACGGCATTGCGAATACAATGTCACGGCACAAGGGCTGTCATTTGGCTCTGTTGGGCGGCCATATTTGCATGGTGGTCCATGCCCATTCCAGACCTCAGCAAAGCATATTTAAAGAATGTAAAAAGTTAAAAACAAAAACATCTAAAGTACAAAGAAAAAAAAATTTCTGGATAGAGCAGGTATTCATAAGAATCGATCATGGTTGATTCCAGCAAAAATGTGTTATTTCACAATCAGCAGCAAGTGAAGAACCAGCCCCGGTAACTCGCCGTGATCGTATAGTGGTTAGTACTCTGCGTTGTGGCCGCAGCAACCCCGGTTCGAATCCGGGTCACGGCATTGCGAATACAATGTCACGGCACAAGGGCTCTCATTTGGCTTTGTTGTGTGGCCATATTTGCATGGTGGTCGCATGCCCATTCCAGACCTCAGCTAAGAATGTGAAAAGTTAAAAACCCCAAAATACATTTTCTGGATAGAGCAGGTATTCATAAGAATCAATCATGGTTGATTACAGCAAATATGTGTTATTTCACAATTAGCAGTGAATGAGGAACAAGCCCCGGTAGCTCGCCGTGATCGTATAGTGGTTAGTACTCTGCGTTGTGGCCGCAGCAACCCCGGTTCGAATCCGGGTCACGGCATTGCGAATACAATGTCACGGCACAAGGGCTCTCATTTGGCTTTGTTGGGCGGCCATATTTGCATGGTGGTTGCATGCCCATTCCAGACCTTATTAAAGCATATTTAAAGAATGTGAAAAGTTAAAAACCAAAAAATGCATTTTCCGGATAGAGCAGGTATTCATAAGAATCAATCATGGTTGATTAGAGCAAAAATGTGTTATAACACAATCAGTAGCAAGTGAAGAACAAGCCCCGGTAACTCGCCATGATCGTATAGTGGTTAGTACTCTGCGTTGTGGCCGCAGCAACCCCGGTTCGAATCCGGGTCACGGCATTGCGAATACAATGTCACGGCACAAGGGCTCTCATTTGGCTTTGTTGTGTGACCATATTTGCATGGTGGTCGCATGCCCATTCCAGACCTCAGCAAAGAATGTGAAAAGTGAAAAACCCAAAAATATATTTTCTGGATAGAGCAGGTATTCATAAGAATCAATCATGGTTGATTACAGCAAATATGTGTTATTTCACAATTAGCAGTGAATGAGGAACAAGACCCGGTAGCTCGCCGTGATCGTATAGTGGTTAGTACTCTGCGTTGTGGCCGCAGCAACCCCGGTTCGAATCCGGGTCACGGCATTGCGAATACAATGTCACGGCACAAGGGCTCTCATTTGGCTTTGTTGGGCGGCCATATTTGCATGGTGGTCGCATGCCCATTCCAGACCTTATTAAAGCATATTTAAAGAATGTGAAAAGTTAAAAACAAAAAAATGCATTTTCCGGATAGAGCAGGTATTCATAAGAATCAATCATGGTTGATTACAGCAAAAATGTGTTATAACACAATCAGTAGCAAGTGAAGAACAAGCCCCGGTAACTCGCCATGATCGTATAGTGGTTAGTACTCTGCGTTGTGGCCGCAGCAACCCCGGTTCGAATCCGGGTCACGGCATTGCGAATACAATGTCACGGCACAAGGGCTCTCATTTGGCTTTGTTGTGTGGCCATATTTGCATGGTGGTCGCATGCCCATTCCAGACCTTATTAAAGCATATTTAAAGAATATGAAAAGTTAAAAACCAAAAAATGCATTTTCCGGATAGAGCAGGTATTCATAAGAATCAATCATGGTTGATTACAGCAAAAATGTGTTATAACACAATCAGTAGCAAGTGAAGAACAAGCCCCGGTAACTCGCCATGATCGTATAGTGGTTAGTACTCTGCGTTGTGGCCGCAGCAACCCCGGTTCGAATCCGGGTCACGGCATTGCGAATACAATGTCACGGCACAAGGGCTCTCATTTGGCTTTGTTGGAAGAACATATTTGCATGGTAGTCGCATGCCCATTCCAGACCTCAGCAAAGCATATTTAAAGAATGTAAAAAGTAAAAAAACAAAAAATGCATTTTCCGGATAGAGCAGGTAAGAATCAAACATGGTTGATTACACGAAATATGTGTTATAACACAATCAGCAGCGAGTGAAGAACCAGCCCCGGTAACTCGCCGTGATCGTATAGTGGTTAGTACTCTGCGTTGTGGCCGCAGCAACCCCGGTTCGAATCCGGGTCACGGCATTGCGAATACAATGTCACGGCACAAGGGCTGTCATTTGGCTCTGTTGGGCGGCCATATTTGCATGGTGGTCCATGCCCATTCCAGACCTCAGCAAAGCATATTTAAAGAATGTAAAAAGTTAAAAACAAAAACATCTAAAGTACAAAAAAAAAAAAATTCTGGATAGAGCAGGTATTCATAAGAATCGATCATGGTTGATTCCAGCAAAAATGTGTTATTTCACAATCAGCAGCAAGTGAAGAACCAGCCCCGGTAACTCGCCGTGATCGTATAGTGGTTAGTACTCTGCGTTGTGGCCGCAGCAACCCCGGTTCGAATCCGGGTCACGGCATTGCGAATACAATGTCACGGCACAAGGGCTCTCATTTGGCTTTGTTGTGTGGCCATATTTGCATGGTGGTCGCATGCCCATTCCAGACCTCAGCTAAGAATGTGAAAAGTTAAAAACCCCAAAATACATTTTCTGGATAGAGCAGGTATTCATAAGAATCAATCATGGTTGATTACAGCAAATATGTGTTATTTCACAATTAGCAGTGAATGAGGAACAAGCCCCGGTAGCTCGCCGTGATCGTATAGTGGTTAGTACTCTGCGTTGTGGCCGCAGCAACCCCGGTTCGAATCCGGGTCACGGCATTGCGAATACAATGTCACGGCACAAGGGCTCTCATTTGGCTTTGTTGGGCGGCCATATTTGCATGGTGGTTGCATGCCCATTCCAGACCTTATTAAAGCATATTTAAAGAATATGAAAAGTTAAAAACCAAAAAATGCATTTTCCGGATAGTGCAGGTATTCATAAGAATCAATCATGGTTGATTACAGCAAAAATGTGTTATAACACAATCAGTAGCAAGTGAAGAACAAGCCCCGGTAACTCGCCATGATCGTATAGTGGTTAGTACTCTGCGTTGTGGCCGCAGCAACCCCGGTTCGAATCCGGGTCACGGCATTGCGAATACAATGTCACGGTTGTATGGTTGATTACAGCAAAAATGTGTTATAACACAATCAGTAGCAAGTGAAGAACAAGCCCCGGTAACTCGCCATGATCGTATAGTGGTTAGTACTCTGCGTTGTGGCCGCAGCAACCCCGGTTCGAATCCGGGTCACGGCATTGCGAATACAATGTCACGGCACAAGGGCTCTCATTTGGCTTTGTTGTGTGGCCATATTTGCATGGTGGTCGCATGCCCATTCCAGACCTTATTAAAGCATATTTAAAGAATATGAAAAGTTAAAAACCAAAAAATGCATTTTCCGGATAGAGCAGGTATTCATAAGAATCAATCATGGTTGATTACAGCAAAAATGTGTTATAACACAATCAGTAGCAAGTGAAGAACAAGCCCCGGTAACTCGCCATGATCGTATAGTGGTTAGTACTCTGCGTTGTGGCCGCAGCAACCCCGGTTCGAATCCGGGTCACGGCATTGCGAATACAATGTCACGGCACAAGGGCTCTCATTTGGCTTTGTTGGAAGAACATATTTGCATGGTAGTCGCATGCCCATTCCAGACCTCAGCAAAGCATATTTAAAGAATGTAAAAAGTAAAAAAACAAAAAATGCATTTTCCGGATAGAGCAGGTAAGAATCAAACATGGTTGATTACACGAAATATGTGTTATAACACAATCAGCAGCGAGTGAAGAACCAGCCCCGGTAACTCGCCGTGATCGTATAGTGGTTAGTACTCTGCGTTGTGGCCGCAGCAACCCCGGTTCGAATCCGGGTCACGGCATTGCGAATACAATGTCACGGCACAAGGGCTGTCATTTGGCTCTGTTGGGCGTTCATATTTGCATGGTGGTCCATGCCCATTCCAGACCTCAGCAAAGCATATTTAAAGAATGTAAAAAGTTAAAAACAAAAACATCTAAAGTACAAAAAAAAAAAAAAAATCTGGATAGAGCAGGTATTCATAAGAATCGATCATGGTTGATTCCAGCAAAAATGTGTTATTTCACAATCAGCAGCAAGTGAAGAACCAGCCCCGGTAACTCGCCGTGATCGTATAGTGGTTAGTACTCTGCGTTGTGGCCGCAGCAACCCCGGTTCGAATCCGGGTCACGGCATTGCGAATACAATGTCACGGCACAAGGGCTCTCATTTGGCTTTGTTGTGTGGCCATATTTGCATGGTGGTCCTATGCCCATTCCAGACCTCAGCTAAGAATGTGAAAAGTTAAAAACCCCAAAATACATTTTCTGGATAGAGCAGGTATTCATAAGAATCAATCATGGTTGATTACAGCAAATATGTGTTATTTCACAATTAGCAGTGAATGAGGAACAAGCCCCGGTAGCTCGCCGTGATCGTATAGTGGTTAGTACTCTGCGTTGTGGCCGCAGCAACCCCGGTTCGAATCCGGGTCACGGCATTGCGAATACAATGTCACGGCACAAGGGCTCTCATTTGGCTTTGTTGGGCGGCCATATTTGCATGGTGGTTGCATGCCCATTCCAGACCTTATTAAAGCATATTTAAAGAATGTGAAAAGTTAAAAACCAAAAAATGCATTTTCCGGATAGAGCAGGTATTCATAAGAATCAATCATGGTTGATTAGAGCAAAAATGTGTTATAACACAATCAGTAGCAAGTGAAGAACAAGCCCCGGTAACTCGCCATGATCATATAGTGGTTAGTACTCTGCGTTGTGGCCGCAGCAACCCCGGTTCGAATCCGGGTCACGGCATTGCAAATACAATGTCACGGCACAAGGGCTCTCATTTGGCTTTGTTGTGTGGCCATATTTGCATGGTGGTCGCATGCCCATTCCAGACCTTATTAAAGCATATTTAAAGAATATGAAAAGTTAAAAACCAAAAAATGCATTTTCCGGATAGTGCAGGTATTCATAAGAATCAATCATGGTTGATTACAGCAAAAATGTGTTATAACACAATCAGTAGCAAGTGAAGAACAAGCCCCGGTAACTCGCCATGATCGTATAGTGGTTAGTACTCTGCGTTGTGGCCGCAGCAACCCCGGTTCGAATCCGGGTCACGGCATTGCGAATACAATGTCACGGTTGTATGGTTGATTACAGCAAAAATGTGTTATAACACAATCAGTAGCAAGTGAAGAACAAGCCCCGGTAACTCGCCATGATCGTATAGTGGTTAGTACTCTGCGTTGTGGCCGCAGCAACCCCGGTTCGAATCCGGGTCACGGCATTGCGAATACAATGTCACGGCACAAGGGCTCTCATTTGGCTTTGTTGTGTGGCCATATTTGCATGGTGGTCGCATGCCCATTCCAGACCTTATTAAAGCATATTTAAAGAATATGAAAAGTTAAAAACCAAAAAATGCATTTTCCGGATAGAGCAGGTATTCATAAGAATCAATCATGGTTGATTACAGCAAAAATGTGTTATAACACAATCAGTAGCAAGTGAAGAACAAGCCCCGGTAACTCGCCATGATCGTATAGTGGTTAGTACTCTGCGTTGTGGCCGCAGCAACCCCGGTTCGAATCCGGGTCACGGCATTGCGAATACAATGTCACGGCACAAGGGCTCTCATTTGGCTTTGTTGGAAGAACATATTTGCATGGTAGTCGCATGCCCATTCCAGACCTCAGCAAAGCATATTTAAAGAATGTAAAAAGTAAAAAAACAAAAAATGCATTTTCCGGATAGAGCAGGTAAGAATCAAACATGGTTGATTACACGAAATATGTGTTATAACACAATCAGCAGCGAGTGAAGAACCAGCCCCGGTAACTCGCCGTGATCGTATAGTGGTTAGTACTCTGCGTTGTGGCCGCAGCAACCCCGGTTCGAATCCGGGTCACGGCATTGCGAATACAATGTCACGGCACAAGGGCTGTCATTTGGCTCTGTTGGGCGGCCATATTTGCATGGTGGTCCATGCCCATTCCAGACCTCAGCAAAGCATATTTAAAGAATGTAAAAAGTTAAAAACAAAAACATCTAAAGTACAAAAAAAAAAAAATTCTGGATAGAGCAGGTATTCATAAGAATCGATCATGGTTGATTCCAGCAAAAATGTGTTATTTCACAATCAGCAGCAAGTGAAGAACCAGCCCCGGTAACTCGCCGTGATCGTATAGTGGTTAGTACTCTGCGTTGTGGCCGCAGCAACCCCGGTTCGAATCCGGGTCACGGCATTGCGAATACAATGTCACGGCACAAGGGCTCTCATTTGGCTTTGTTGTGTGGCCATATTTGCATGGTGGTCGCATGCCCATTCCAGACCTCAGCTAAGAATGTGAAAAGTTAAAAACCCCAAAATACATTTTCTGGATAGAGCAGGTATTCATAAGAATCAATCATGGTTGATTACAGCAAATATGTGTTATTTCACAATTAGCAGTGAATGAGGAACGAGCCCCGGTAGCTCGCCGTGATCGTATAGTGGTTAGTACTCTGCGTTGTGGCCGCAGCAACCCCGGTTCGAATCCGGGTCACGGCATTGCGAATACAATGTCACGGCACAAGGGCTCTCATTTGGCTTTGTTGGGCGGCCATATTTGCATGGTGGTTGCATGCCCATTCCAGACCTTATTAAAGCATATTTAAAGAATGTGAAAAGTTAAAAACCAAAAAATGCATTTTCCGGATAGAGCAGGTATTCATAAGAATCAATCATGGTTGATTAGAGCAAAAATGTGTTATAACACAATCAGTAGCAAGTGAAGAACAAGCCCCGGTAACTCGCCATGATCGTATAGTGGTTAGTACTCTGCGTTGTGGCCGCAGCAACCCCGGTTCGAATCCGGGTCACGCCATTGCAAATACAATGTCACGGCACAAGGGCTCTCATTTGGCTTTGTTGTGTGGCCATATTTGCATGGTGGTCGCATGCCCATTCCAGACCTTATTAAAGCATATTTAAAGAATATGAAAAGTTAAAAACCAAAAAATGCATTTTCCGGATAGTGCAGGTATTCATAAGAATCAATCATGGTTGATTACAGCAAAAATGTGTTATAACACAATCAGTAGCAAGTGAAGAACAAGCCCCGGTAACTCGCCATGATCGTATAGTGGTTAGTACTCTGCGTTGTGGCCGCAGCAACCCCGGTTCGAATCCGGGTCACGGCATTGCGAATACAATGTCACGGCACAAGGGCTCTCATTTGGCTTTGTTGTGTGGCCATATTTGCATGGTGGTCGCATGCCCATTCCAGACCTCAGCAAAGAATGTGAAAAGTTAAAAACCCCAAAATATATTTTCTGGATAGAGCAGGTATTCATAAGAATCAATCATGGTTGATTATAGCAAATATGTGTTATTTCACAATTAGCAGTGAATGAGGAGCAAGCCCCGGTAGCTCACCGTGA
Source organism: Gymnoscopelus braueri (assembly GCF_963280865.1). NCBI lineage: Eukaryota > Metazoa > Chordata > Actinopteri > Myctophiformes > Myctophidae > Gymnoscopelus > Gymnoscopelus braueri. Next base: position 40,834,919 of record NC_137617.1, read on the forward strand.
TCGTATAGTGGTTAGTACTCTGCGTTGTGGCCGCAGCAACCCCGGTTCGAATCCATTTACGGCATTGCGAATACAATGTCACGGCACAAGGGCTCTCATTTGGCTTTGTTGGGCGGCCATATTTGCATGGTGGTCGCATGCCCATTCCAGACCTTATTAAAGCATATTTAAAGAATGTGAAAAGTTAAAAACCAAAAAATGCATTTTCCGGATAGAGCAGGTATTCATAAGAATCAATCATGGTTGATTAGAGCAAAAATGTGTTATAACACAATCAGTAGCAAGTGAAGAACAAGCCCCGGTAACTCGCCATGATCGTATAGTGGTTAGTACTCTGCGTTGTGGCCGCAGCAACCCCGGTTCGAATCCGGGTCACGGCATTGCGAATACAATGTCATGGCACAAGGGCTCTCATTTGGCTTTGTTGTGTGGCCATATTTGCATGGTGGTCGCATGCCCATTCCAGACCTCAGCAAAGAATGTGAAAAGTTAAAAACCCCAAAATATATTTTCTGGATAGAGCAGGTATTCATAAGAATCAATCATGGTTGATTATAGCAAATATGTGTTATTTCACAATTAGCAGTGAATGAGGAGCAAGCCCCGGTAGCTCGCCGTGATCGTATAGTGGTTAGTACTCTGCGTTGTGGCCGCAGCAACCCCGGTTCGAATCCGGGTCACGGCATTGCGAATACAATGTCACGGCACAAGGGCTCTCATTTGGCTTTGTTGGGCGGCCATATTTGCATGGTGGTCGCATGCCCATTCCAGACCTTATTAAAGCATATTTAAAGAATGTGAAAAGTTAAAAACCAAAAAATGCATTTTCCGGATAGAGCAGGTATTCATAAGAATCAATCATGGTTGATTACAGCAAAAATGTGTTATAACACAATCAGTAGCAAGTGAAGAACAAGCCCCGGTAACTCGCCATGATCGTATAGTGGTTAGTACTCTGCGTTGTGGCCGCAGCAACCCCGGTTCGAATCCGGGTCACGGCATTGCGAATACAATGTCACGGCACAAGGGCTCTCATTTGGCTTTGTTGTGTGGCCATATTTGCATGGTGGTCGCATGCCCATTCCAGACCTCGGCAAAGAATTTGAAAAGTTAAAAACCCCAAAATATATTTTCTGGATAGAGCAGGTATTCATAAGAATCAATCATGGTTGATTATAGCAAATATGTGTTATTTCACAATTAGCAGTGAATGAGGAACAAGCCCCGGTAGCTCGCCGTGATCGTATAGTGGTTAGTACTCTGCGTTGTGGCCACAGCAACCCCGGTTCGAATCCGGGTCACGGCATTGCGAATACAATGTCACGGCACAAGGGCTCTCATTTGGCTTTGTTGGGCGGCCATATTTGCATGGTGGTCGCATGCCCATTCCAGACCTTATTAAAGCATATTTAAAGAATGTGAAAAGTTAAAAACCAAAAAATGCATTTTCCGGATAGAGCAGGTATTCATAAGAATCAATCATGGTTGATTACAGCAAAAATGTGTTATAACACAATCAGTAGCAAGTGAAGAACAAGCCCCGGTAACTCGCCGTGATCGTATAGTGGTTAGTACTCTGCGTTGTGGCCGCAGGAACCCCGGTTCGAATCCGGGTCACGGCATTGCGAATACAATGTCACGGCACAAGGGCTCTCATTTGGCTTTGTTGTGTGGCCATATTTGCATGGTGGTCGCATGCCCATTCCAGACCTCAGCAAAGAATGTGAAAAGTGAAAAACCCAAAAATATATTTTCTGGATAGAGCAGGTATTCATAAGAATCAATCATGGTTGATTACAGCAAATATGTGTTATTTCACAATTAGCAGTGAATGAGGAACAAGCCCCGGTAGCTCGCCGTGATCGTATAGTGGTTAGTACTCTGCGTTGTGGCCGCAGCAACCCCGGTTCGAATCCGGGTCACGGCATTGCGAATACAATGTCACGGCACAAGGGCTCTCATTTGGCTTTGTTGGGCGGCCATATTTGCATGGTGGTTGCATGCCCATTCCAGACCTTATTAAAGCATATTTAAAGAATGTGAAAAGTTAAAAACCAAAAAATGCATTTTCCGGATAGAGCAGGTATTCATAAGAATCAATCATGGTTGATTAGAGCAAAAATGTGTTATAACACAATCAGTAGCAAGTGAAGAACAAGCCCCGGTAACTCGCCATGATCGTATAGTGGTTAGTACTCTGCGTTGTGGCCGCAGCAACCCCGGTTCGAATCCGGGTCACGGCATTGCAAATACAATGTCACGGCACAAGGGCTCTCATTTGGCTTTGTTGTGTGGCCATATTTGCATGGTGGTCGCATGCCCATTCCAGACCTTATTAAAGCATATTTAAAGAATATGAAAAGTTAAAAACCAAAAAATGCATTTTCCGGATAGTGCAGGTATTCATAAGAATCAATCATGGTTGATTACAGCAAAAATGTGTTATAACACAATCAGTAGCAAGTGAAGAACAAGCCCCGGTAACTCGCCATGATCGTATAGTGGTTAGTACTCTGCGTTGTGGCCGCAGCAACCCCGGTTCGAATCCGGGTCACGGCATTGCGAATACAATGTCACGGCACAAGGGCTCTCATTTGGCTTTGTTGTGTGGCCATATTTGCATGGTGGTCGCATGCCCATTCCAGACCTCAGCAAAGAATGTGAAAAGTTAAAAACCCCAAAATATATTTTCTGGATAGAGCAGGTATTCATAAGAATCAATCATGGTTGATTATAGCAAATATGTGTTATTTCACAATTAGCAGTGAATGAGGAGCAAGCCCCGGTAGCTCGCCGTGATCGTATAGTGGTTAGTACTCTGCGTTGTGGCCGCAGCAACCCCGGTTCGAATCCGGGTCACGGCATTGCGAATACAATGTCACGGCACAAGGGCTCTCATTTGGCTTTGTTGGGCGGCCATATTTGCATGGTGGTCGCATGCCCATTCCAGACCTTATTAAAGCATATTTAAAGAATGTGAAAAGTTAAAAACCAAAAAATGCATTTTCCGGATAGAGCAGGTATTCATAAGAATCAATCATGGTTGATTAGAGCAAAAATGTGTTATAACACAATCAGTAGCAAGTGAAGAACAAGCCCCGGTAACTCGCCATGATCGTATAGTGGTTAGTACTCTGCGTTGTGGCCGCAGCAACCCCGGTTCGAATCCGGGTCACGGCATTGCGAATACAATGTCACGGCACAAGGGCTCTCATTTGGCTTTGTTGTGTGGCCATATTTGCATGGTGGTCGCATGCCCATTCCAGACCTCAGCAAAGAATGTGAAAAGTTAAAAACCCCAAAATATATTTTCTGGATAGAGCAGGTATTCATAAGAATCAATCATGGTTGATTATAGCAAATATGTGTTATTTCACAATTAGCAGTGAATGAGGAGCAAGCCCCGGTAGCTCGCCGTGATCGTATAGTGGTTAGTACTCTGCGTTGTGGCCGCAGCAACCCCGGTTCGAATCCGGGTCACGGCATTGCGAATACAATGTCACGGCACAAGGGCTCTCATTTGGCTTTGTTGGGCGGCCATATTTGCATGGTGGTCGCATGCCCATTCCAGACCTTATTAAAGCATATTTAAAGAATGTGAAAAGTTAAAAACCAAAAAATGCATTTTCCGGATAGAGCAGGTATTCATAAGAATCAATCATGGTTGATTACAGCAAAAATGTGTTATAACACAATCAGTAGCAAGTGAAGAACAAGCCCCGGTAACTCGCCATGATCGTATAGTGGTTAGTACTCTGCGTTGTGGCCGCAGCAACCCCGGTTCGAATCCGGGTCACGGCATTGCGAATACAATGTCACGGCACAAGGGCTCTCATTTGGCTTTGTTGTGTGGCCATATTTGCATGGTGGTCGCATGCCCATTCCAGACCTCGGCAAAGAATTTGAAAAGTTAAAAACCCCAAAATATATTTTCTGGATAGAGCAGGTATTCATAAGAATCAATCATGGTTGATTATAGCAAATATGTGTTATTTCACAATTAGCAGTGAATGAGGAACAAGCCCCGGTAGCTCGCCGTGATCGTATAGTGGTTAGTACTCTGCGTTGTGGCCACAGCAACCCCGGTTCGAATCCAGGTCACGGCATTGCGAATACAATGTCACGGCACAAGGGCTCTCATTTGGCTTTGTTGGGCGGCCATATTTGCATGGTGGTCGCATGCCCATTCCAGACCTTATTAAAGCATATTTAAAGAATGTGAAAAGTTAAAAACCAAAAAATGCATTTTCCGGATAGAGCAGGTATTCATAAGAATCAATCATGGTTGATTACAGCAAAAATGTGTTATAACACAATCAGTAGCAAGTGAAGAACAAGCCCCGGTAACTCGCCGTGATCGTATAGTGGTTAGTACTCTGCGTTGTGGCCGCAGCAACCCCGGTTCGAATCCGGGTCACGGCATTGCGAATACAATGTCACGGCACAAGGGCTCTCATTTGGCTTTGTTGTGTGGCCATATTTGCATGGTGGTCGCATGCCCATTCCAGACCTCAGCAAAGAATGTGAAAAGTGAAAAACCCAAAAATATATTTTCTGGATAGAGCAGGTATTCATAAGAATCAATCATGGTTGATCACAGCAAATATGTGTTATTTCACAATTAGCAGTGAATGAGGAACAAGCCCCGGTAGCTCGCCGTGATCGTATAGTGGTTAGTACTCTGCGTTGTGGCCGCAGCAACCCCGGTTCGAATCCGGGTCACGGCATTGCGAATACAATGTCACGGCACAAGGGCTCTCATTTGGCTTTGTTGGGCGGCCATATTTGCATGGTGGTCGCATGCCCATTCCAGACCTTATTAAAGCATATTTAAAGAATGTGAAAAGTTAAAAACCAAAAAATGCATTTTCCGGATAGAGCAGGTATTCATAAGAATCAATCATGGTTGATTACAGCAAAAATGTGTTATAACACAATCAGTAGCAAGTGAAGAACAAGCCCCGGTAACTCGCCATGATCGTATAGTGGTTAGTACTCTGCGTTGTGGCCGCAGCAACCCCGGTTTGAATCCGGGTCACGGCATTGCGAATACAATGTCACGGCACAAGGGCTCTCATTTGGCTTTGTTGTGTGGCCATATTTGCATGGTGGTCGCATGCCCATTCCAGACCTTATTAAAGCATATTTAAAGAATATGAAAAGTTAAAAACCAAAAAATGCATTTTCCGGATAGAGCAGGTATTCATAAGAATCAATCATGGTTGATTACAGCAAAAATGTGTTATAACACAATCAGTAGCAAGTGAAGAACAAGCCCCGGTAACTCGCCATGATCGTATAGTGGTTAGTACTCTGCGTTGTGGCCGCAGCAACCCCGGTTCGAATCCGGGTCACGGCATTGCGAATACAATGTCACGGCACAAGGGCTCTCATTTGGCTTTGTTGGGCGGCCATATTTGCATGGTGGTCGTATGCCCATTCCAGACCTTATTAAAGCATATTTAAAGAATGTGAAAAGTTAAAAACCAAAAAATGCATTTTCCGGATAGAGCAGGTATTCATAAGAATCAATCATGGTTGATTACAGCAAAAATGTGTTATAACACAATCAGTAGCAAGTGAAGAACAAGCCCCGGTAACTCGCCGTGATCGTATAGTGGTTAGTACTCTGCGTTGTGGCCGCAGCAACCCCGGTTCGAATCCGGGTCACGGCATTGCGAATACAATGTCACGGCAAAAGGGCTCTCATTTGGCTTTGTTGGAAGAACATATTTGCATGGTAGTCGCATGCCCATTCCAGACCTCAGCAAAGAATGTGAAAAGTTAAATACCCAAAAATATATTTTCTGGATAGAGCAGGTATTCATAAGAATCAATCATGGTTGATTACAGCAAATATGTGTTATTTCACAATTAGCAGTGAATGAGGAACAAGCCCAGGTACCTCGCCGTGATCGTGTAGTGGTTAGTACTCTGCGTTGTGGCCGCAGCAACCCCGGTTCTAATCCGGGTCACGGCATTGCGAATACAATGTCACGGCACAAGGGCTCTCATTTGGCTTTGTTGGGCGGCCATATTTGCATGGTGGTCGCATGCCCATTCCAGACCTCAGCAAAGCATATTTAAAGAATGTAAAAAGTTAAAAACAAAAACATCTAAAGTACAAAAAAAATTATTTTCTGGATAGAGCAGGTATTCATAAGAATCAATCATGGTTGATTCCAGCAAAAATGTGTTATTTCACAATCAGCAGCAAGTGAAGAACCAGCCCCGGTAACTCGCCGTGATCGTATAGTGGTTAGTACTCTGCGTTGTGGCCGCAGCAACCCCGGTTCGAATCCGGGTCACGGCATTGCGAATACAATGTCACGGCACAAGGGCTCTCATTTGGCTTTGTTGTGTGGCCATATTTGCATGGTGGTCGCATGCCCATTCCAGACCTCAGCAAAGAATGTGAAAAGTTAAAAACCCAAAAATATATTTTCTTGATAGCGCAGGTATTCATAAGGGTATTCGCATGCCCATTCCAGACCTCAGCAAAGCATATTTAAAGAATGTAAAAAGTAAAAAAACAAAAAATGCAATTTCCGGATAGAGCAGGTAAGAATCAAACATGGTTAATTACAGCAAAAATGTGTTATAACACAATCAGTAGCAAGTGAAGAACCAGCCCCGGTAACTTGCCGTGATCGTATAGTGGCTAGTACTCTGCGTTGTGGCCGCAGCAACCCAGGTTCGAATCCGGGTCACGGCATTGCGAATACAATGTCACGGCACAAGGGCTCTCATTTGGCTTTGACGTGTGGCCATATTTGCATGGTGGTCGCATGCCCATTCCAGACCTCAGCAAAGAATGTGAAAAGTTAAAAACCCAAAAATATATTTTCTGGATAGAGCAGGTATTCATAAAAATCAATCATGGTTGATTACAGCAAATATGTGTTATTTCACAATTAGCAGTGAATGAGGAACAAGCCTCGGTAGCTCGCCGTCATCGTATAGTGGTTAGTACTCTGCGTTCTGGCCCCGGCAACCCCGGTTCGAATCCGGGTCACGGCATTGCGAATACAATGTCACGGCACAAGGGCTCTCATTTGGCTTTGTTGGGCGGCCATATTTGCATGGTGGTCGCATGCCCATTCCAGACCTCAGCAAAGCATATTTAAAGAATGTAAAAAGTAAAAAACCAAAAAATGCATTTTCCGGATAGAGCAGGTAAGAATCAAACATGGTTGAATACAGCAAAAATGTGTTATAACACAATCAGCAGCGAGTAAAGAACCAGCCCCGGTAACTCGCCGTGATCGTATAGTGGTTAGTACTCTGCGTTGTGGCCGCAGCAACCCCGGTTCGAATCCGGGTCACGGCATTGCGAATACAATGTCACGGCAAAGGGGCTCTCATTTGGCTTTGTTGGAAGAACATATTTGCATGGTGGTCATATGCCCATTCCAGACCTTATTAAAGCATATTTAAAGAATGTGAAAAGTTAAAAACCAAAAAATGCATTTTCCGGATAGAGCAGGTATTCATATGAATCAATCATGGTTGATTACAGCAAAAATGTGTTATAACACAATCAGCAGCGAGTGAAGAACCAGCCCCGGTAACTCGCTGTGATCGTATAGTGGTTAGTACTCTGCGTTGTGGCTGCAGCAACCCAGGTTAGAATCTGGGTCATTGCGAATACAATGTCACGCACATAGACATATAAAGGTAGACGCCTCCTTCGGCTCTGAGGCATTGGTATCTCGGGCACCATTTTCACTTTGGCAAGCTATAGGCAAGTTTCCGCGTGTTTCACAGAAGGGGGCGTTCGGTAGACCAATCAGAGGCAGGTGGGGGCGGGACAACTAGATTCTGAAAAGTCTTAGAAAAGACGCACTGTGATTGGCCAGTAGTCAACGCGCTGTGAGCGCTGTGATTGGCCAGTAGTCACTTTGAGTGTCCGTTTGCCTACGCGAAAATGGCGGCCGCGATACGAGTTGCTCCAACGAACTGCAGAGGCCAATGAGGTATCTAGGTTTCTATATGTATGGTCACGCTGCTCACGCACGGCACAAGGGTTGACTTTTGGCTTTGTGCAACGGTCATAGCTGCATGGTGGTTGCAGGTTCGAGTCCAGACCACTACAATTTGTCAGAAGTGTCCCTGAGCAAGACACGTAACCCCTAACTGCTCACCGCACTCCTCTGTGGTTAGCACTCAGCTGGGTGAAGCTGAAAACTGAAGAAAAATATTATAATTTTTTTAACCTAAATCTTTGCTTTTGGAGTATTTATAATTTTTGATGATTTCAATCATTTTAACCACTTTAACCATATACGTTAGCTATTCAAAAATAGCAGATAGCTATACAAGCTCATATTGCTTTTTAATTTCAAGGACCTCCATAACCAAATGGACAAATGGACCATTTGTAAACTTTCAGACTTCTGCACCCGTAGAGGCCATTTGGAACCCCATCAAGGAACCATGAGGGTCCCTGGACCCCAATTTGAGACCCACTGGTGTAGCAGAGTCTTTCCAGTGAGCCAACGCGCACAACACAATTGACTAGAATGGAACAGAGCCTTCATTAGTATCATTGGTAACACCTGTGAAGTAAGGAAGTGGCCCAATTTCTTGACAATATGGCTGATGGACTTATAGCCTTTTAGCCTACCTCTATGCTTTTAGCCCTGCGTATGTCACCAGCCTCGGTAGATCGCCGTGATCGTATAGTGGTTAGTACTCTGCGTTGTGGCCGCAGCAACCCCGGTTCGAATCCGGGTCACGGCATTGCGAATACAATGTCACGGCACAAGGGCTGACTTTTGGCTTTGTGGGTCTGCCATTCAGTGCCATAGCTGCATGGTAGTGGAATGTTCGATTCCAGACCTCGAGCAATGCGATGAAGAAGTGTCCCTGATCAAGACACGTAACCCCTAACTGCTCCCCGCACTCCTCTGTGGGCAGCACTCAGCTGGGTGAAGCTGAAAACTGATACTGCATGAGGTACGGTATCCAAAAATAATAGTTTGGGTGTACTTACTACAACCACACACTAGGAGGTGCTGTAGCATAATCTTCCCACGGCATCTTGTTCTGACTGTTGCTGTAGGAGGATTAGATGAGCCTGGGATTTGAACAGAGATGGAAGAAGTCAGCTACTCACATGTTTTACTTAAATAAAAGCATCAATACTGCATTGTAGATATACTCTGTTAGAAGTCCCGTATTTAAAATGTGCTTGAGTAAAAGTACAAAAGTATCGGCATCAAAACATACTTAAAGTACCAAAAGTAAAAGTACTCATTAGAATGTCCCATTTCACAAGTTCAAAATGTATAAAGAATCTATTGAAAATAGGCTGAAATGTATATAGGGCTGAAGTATAATGTAATAATAATCAAAATATACAAAGTAAATTGTAAATAGTAACTAAAGTTTTCAAATAATCATAGTGGAGTAAAAGTATAATATTTGCCTCTGTAGTGGAGTAGAAGTAAAAGTACTGAAAATTGAAAATACTCCAGTAAAGTAAAAACACCTCAAAACCTAAGTACAGTACTTGAGTAAATGTACTTAGTTACTTTACACCACTGGATTTGAACAGAGATGGGCCAACATATTCGATTATCGGTTAATTGCGTGGTCAATTCGACCGATTAGCACCATATCATTGAATAATCGTGCCACTGTACTATTTTATTTACAAACTGTAAAGTATTCAATCATTCAGTCACTGATCTGCAGCCTTTTTCAGCCTCACATTCAAACATAATTAAAACATAAAATATCAGCTAAAACCAATATATTGATTTCGGTTCATACTGATGTTGTATTTTTAAGGTCGATATTGCTGATGCCAATATGATCAATTAATCGTTTCCTAATATTTATTGACAAAACAATATTTATGATATATTTCAGTCATAATTCTGAGGATTATTGTTGTAAGATTGTAACAAGCAGCAGAGGAGAGGACGGTTTGCATTTTCAGAATATTTCTAATTCCATCAACCACAGAAGATTTTACCTTCTGAAATGGTTGGGGAAAAGAGAATGTGCATGTTTGGAATGATTAAGTTGTTAGCAGTTATCTTGCTATTTTTATGACAGACAGTCACTATTAGAGTTTGCCATGACAATGTAAAAATAAACCCTGGAAACCATGGTAGGCCTATATATATATATATATATATATATATATATATATATATATATATATATATATATATATATATATATATATATATATATATATATATATATATATATATCATCTTTAGATGATATGTGAAAATTGTGATCAACACTAACACATACCGATACCGTCAAAGGAGCATCTAGTGGAAAATACATGATAGAACTCATCAAAGCATATTTAAACAATGAAAAGAAGATTAAAACCCAAAAAATGAAAGTACCAAAAAGGCATTTTCTGAATAGAGCAGGTATTCATAAAAATCAATCATGGTTGATTACAGCTCAAATTAGTTAATCCACAATTAGCAGCATGTGAGTCACCAGCCCCGGTAGCGCGCCGTGATCGTATAGTGGTTAGTACTCTGCGTTGTGGCCGCAGCAACCCCGGTTCGAATCCGGGTCACGGCATTGCGAATACAATGTCACGGCACAAGGGCTGACTTTTGGCTTTGTGGAGCGGCCAATAGCTGCGTGGTGGTCGCAGGTTCGATTCCAGACCACAACTATGTGTCGGAAGTGTCCCTGAGCAAGACACGTAACCCCTAACTCCTCTGTGGGCAGCACTCAGCTGGGTGAAGCTGGAAACTGAGATCCCCCCGCGGGATGAAATAGGTTTACAAAAATGATGCCGTGGGTGTACTTTCTACAACCACACAATAGGGGGTGCTGTAACATAATCTTCCCATGGGATCTTGCTATGACCGTTGTAGTAAGGGGATCACGAGCCTGCTTGGAATGGAAATCTTTTCTATCTTTTCTAATTTTCACTCAGGCATATTATTGGTATTGCGGAATTTAAGAGCTGAGAGATTTCAGTAGATATAGAAATCTACATCTAAATTGGGCCAAATTAGATGATCAGTTTCACCTGCTGGTTTCAGAGTAGCAGCACATCCAGTGCAGACTTTCACTTGTGCATTCATTTGACCAATTTTTCCTTGTGTGCGCACATGATCTAACGCTAAAAGTAAGTTGTGTCGTCAACTCAGATTCAGATATGACGTCACTGTCAGAGTCCATGTGAAGTCAGAACCAGAATCATGTTGAAGTCATCAACATGACGTCGTTTAATGTGAAACTGTAAAGAAAGCCCTCAGTGAATTTTAAACCGTGGTGATGCGGAAATATCAGCGTTTTACATCAGCATTTCAGCTTGCCCAAAGGCCAAAACTAGCCCAAATTGTAAAAATAGCAGACCTACAAGCCTACAACACGTTGGATAATTTATTGCTGTTATCTTAAAGCAATGGGGAGTGTGTAGGTAGCGTGGCCGAGCGGTCTAAGGCGCTGGATTAAGGCTCCAGTCTCTCCGGAGGCGCGGGTTCGAATCCCGCCGCTGCCATATGATTTTGCGCATTACTACCCGATTCATATAACACACTGATTCTCCAACCTATTTCCATTCACAATCAATCGCAACAAATAAATATAAAACAAGAGAAAATAATCCTTTGTAATTTTAAGTAAGTTTCTACATTATTATGCAGGCAGAAAGCGATATATATTCGCGGTGCATTGTGGGCAGTGTTGCCATGTCGGCTTATTATAAGCGACTTTGGGATTCCTTTTCTGTAAAGTTGCTTGTAAAAATGGGTAGTTCCATTTTTTTAAATGTATTATTTAAACCAGTGGTTCGTGCCAGGGTCCTGTTTTTCTTACATTTAAACTGTTTATATGATATATGATAGTGTTTATCTGTCTGTCATTTAATGTCTCCAGGAATTGAGTAACCTCGCATCACCAGTCTTTCCACCTCGGAGGAAAAGGAATTGAGTACTTGAGGACCCCATTTGAAACAAGCCATTGCGGCTTTTCTGGGCTTTATCAATCCTACTTAGTTGACCTTGTATTGCTTTTTCTCTGCAAACTTCTTAATAAAGTATTCAATCAATCAATCATTGCAAAAAGCTAGCCTATATTTTGCAGTGGTGGAAAGTAACTAAGTACATTTACTTAAGTACTGTACTTAAGTACAATTTTGAGGTATTTGTACTTTACTTGAGTATTTCCAATTTCCAATACTTTTACTTCTACTCCACTACATCTCAGAGGCAAATATTGTACTTTTACTCCACTACAATGACTTGAAAACTTTAGTTACTAGTTACTTTTCAGATATAAATTATGATATTATGAAACATACATTAAACTACTTTAGCCCTATTTTTTACCTAGGCTATTTGAAAATAGCCGATCTACAAGCTCACAACGCGTCGCATCGCGACGCGTTGTGAGCTTGTAGATCTGCTATTTTCAAACATTTAGTACTTTTACTTTTAGTACTTTAAGTACATTTTGATACTAATACTTTTGTACTTTTACTCAAGTAAATTTTGCATTCAGGACTTTTACTTGTAACAGAGTACTTCTACATTGCAGTATTGATACTTTTACTTAAGTAAAGAATTTGAGTACTTTTTCCACCACTGATATTTTGTTGCTTCTTATGGGCTTGTTTTCATAGACTGGGTTGCTTGTTTCTCTCACAAAACCTGGCAACACTGGTTGTGTGTGGGGCAGCAGCACTAGCAGCTCCTCCCCACGTGTGTGTCTGTGAGAGTCAACATGGTACCACCAACACCAGCAGTACTTTAGAGCCAGTAGTACACTACAGTACTGCAGTAACTACAGCAGCCTGCGCAACACGAATGAGATAGCCAAAGACGTCCCGCTGTGAAGTGTTGCAGGTGAGAACCACGTCAAAACAATGCTGTCTGTCTGCGAACACAAGCTGGAAACCCACGGCCTCCTCCTGCTTAGAATGACTTCTATTATTATGACTGGCACGTCCATATCAGAAGCTAATGTTTAGCTAGCTTGGCCGGGTGGCTTAGCTAGCTGCCACTAACGTACACTGTGTTTACATCTTAACGTTATTAGCCACAGATCTGGTACTGCTTTATCTTTATCTGCTTTATCTTTCTGGACGTTTTAAAGGAATTTTTGAGGACTTGTTGTGGGACATGGTTAGGGCCTGATGAGAGCTTCGTGGGCTAGCGTGGAAGCTAACACAGTAACGTTACCTACCCACCCAGTGTCAGCTGTAATGTGCTGTAGGTAAACCTAAAGAGGTTTTGTTGTGTCAATGTATGCTTGGGCTTTTTTATAATGCGCCAAATGATTGTCAAGCATCGTATGCTGCGGGCTGACATGTGAAATTAACTCGATGTCCAAGCTATATTTCCATGCTCTTGCATCATATACCTACCTGTCAGATTGTAGTCTCTGGTTATAATTTGGTGTCTGTAGTTACTGTAACATTGTCAGTAGTTAGTGTAAAATCAAAGCTATTCCCAAGGCTCTTGCATCACACCTGTCTGTGCCTGTCAGATTGTAATCTCTCTGGCTATATTGGTGTCTGTTGTTAGTGTACATTTATGTTCAGATCCTTTACCACAGGATCATGTCTAGTATATTGGTCTACTAAACGTTTCCCTTCCTTAATCTCAACTAACAAGGTCTTAGGTGTCATAAGGAGGATGGACTTTACTGACTCAGGATTTTAACTGGTTCAACCTTTTGTGTTGGACTTGGGTGTGTGCGCCTATAGGGTTGGGATCCTTTTAGGATTTTACCATTCTGATTCCTTAACGATTCCCTTTAACGATTCTTATAGGGGGTTCCAAATTGTCCTTTACAGGTCTGTAACTCTTGAGAGTGTACAAATGGAACCAAATGTACCCGTTATGGTGGTCCTTGAAATGTAAAAGTTTGAGAACTGCTGGTATTGTAATTGTATAGCAGACGTGAAGTCCACATACCAGCTCTGACAGTGTGATAAAACCGGTTTGGGAAACGGTTCCAAATGTGATGGATGGCTGATCAATGTTGGATCCGGTTCCTGTGGTTCCTCCGGTTCCGGATCCCAACCTTATTTGTGCCCTTGAGCCTCTAGTGGTTAACCTATAATATGTATGTATTCTATGTTTTATCTTGAGTCTAGGTTGGGCCTCTGCGGCTGATTGCCATCGACATCTCTTCCCTCCCCTCACTCTGTGTCCCTCCAGTATGGCAAGCGGGGAGGATGATGACCCCATTGTAGAAGAGGTAGAACCACAGTTTGACATGTATCTTACGCCTGAATTATACTTGATTGAGTGGGGTTGTCATGCAAGCTGTGAGCTTGTAAATTGGCTATTTTTGGCGCACGACACGACCACACACAACTAAGTATAAATCAAACCTTATCTAATCAGTTACTGCAGACGCAGCTTCATTTTGGCTGTGGTTGTAACGACCAACTGGCACAGTTAATCGACTTCTGGTCAACAACTTTTGACTGCTAAATTATTATATTCAGATGCTCAGTGTTAAAGGAGGAGTTCACCCAAAAAATGACATATTTTCTATCAATTGCACTCCCCATGAAGCCTTGAATTCATGGATTTATTTTTGTTTTTGTGCCATTCCTAAGCCAATAATTTGATGAGCGGGTGTGTATCCGGTAGGAGACACAAACAAATCTACTTTGTGTCTCCTACCGGATACATTAGCCGGTAGGAGACGTGAATCAAATTATTGGCTTAGGAATGCCACAAAAACAAAAATAATTCCATGGATTCAAGGCTTCATGGGGAGTGCAATTGATAGAAAATAAGTCCTTTTTTGGGTGAACTACTCCTTTAAGACTGGTCAAGTGTGTGGTCATCACATAAACGCTCCTTTTAGCTTTGGATGTGAAAAACTAACCTTGAGTCAACCTTGTCTCTGTCTTCAGATTGATGTATATTTAGCCAAAAGCCTTGCAGAAAAGCTCTATCTCTTCCAGGTACGTTTATATTTTTAAAGTTTATAAATTAACAATTTATAAACATGACAACATTCAGTGCATAGACAGCATCTGAGGCCGGTGTTGATCCGGATGGATTTGTCGTGTGATGTTCTACAGAGAGAGCAAAGTTTCTAAGGGTCATTAATCCTGTATTTGTGTTCTCCTCACAGTACCCAGTCAGACCATCAACTATGACCTATGACGATGTCAATCACCTATCTGCCAAGATCAAACCCAAGCAACAAAAGGTAACAATGGATTCCCCACCACCTACACCACATCACTGTCGATTGACAAGAGTCCTCAACCCCACCTGCCTCCCCTTAATCCCAAAACACACATTACCAATTAATCCCAAAATACACAAGGCTGAAAGGTTTGATTGATTGAATACTTTATTAGTCAGAAATGTAAACAGAACGAGGTACAGTCATACATTTGGGCTAAAAGGATGACCCAAAAAAAGTCCTGGGGACTTGTTTCCATTGTGGTCCTATGTATTCAAGGTTGGCCAGAAAACAGCGGGGGTCAAATTGGGGGTAGCCCTCTTACTGTGAGCGTGTTTTGTTTGGCTGTAGTTGGACCTCACAGGAGATGTTGGGAGTAGGGACGTGCATGACTGATCAAAATCAAATTAGAAAAATACACTTGAAGATTTTCTTTGAATATCACTGAAGCTAGTAATGGACTGCTTCAAATGTGTGTGCATTGTTGCTCAGTTTGCGTTTCACATCACTTTAGTGTTAGTTTCACACAGAACTTCTCAGACTTGCAAATCTCGCATGAAAGTGCTTAAAATGCAAAAATAAATAAATATAAATAAAACATTGTAGTCCATTCATTTTTAGCCAATGAGCATGCGGGGGTTGAGAGGGAAAGGGGGCTTGGGGTTGCATATTATCCTCTCAGAGAACCTATCATCCGGTTGTGTGTAGTGATTATGATGAAAATTAAGATACTGGTGTGTTTGACTGAGGGAAGAATACCACTATGTAGTATTTCGTAGTATTATAGTACCGCAATAAAGCAGATGGGTCGCAGAAATGTTTATCCATTTTAGTCCAAAATTTGCCTATTATGACGTGCCCAGAATAGGGATGCTGTAGTTCATATGGTTAAATCACAATTTGATGATAATGTAATGCGAAAGATGGTGAAACCCATCAGTGAAGTGAGGGTGCTCAGCTGGACAATTTTGTGAATTGTTTTTGGAGGGATCACTGTCGACCCTTGCCACTGTGAGCCCTGCTGATGTTGTCTGATGGTTATTTTGGACTATTTTAGGCTTTACCCCTGAGCAGGCCTCCCCTTTCACACATGTCCATCCACACAATCTCTGCTACTGATTGGTTGTTGAAGCAGAATGAGACTGTGCTAGAGGTTTGGGTTGTGTAGTTACCTTACCATGTTTTAACTCCACATATTGGCGAGGTATCTTAAATAGTTGATTTAGAATTTCATCATCCAAAATAGACTCAAAATTACTCTTACTCTTTTAGCACATAAATGAACACAAAAAAGTGGATTCTGACAATATATAACAAATGCAGAACCCGGTTCTGCATTTCTTTAAATAAAAAATATCAACTTTTTTTTTTGAATTAGTAAGCATTTCTGTCCTTTTATTTTCTTATGTGTGACTGTCGTCATGTACCATTTGTGCAGGTTGAATTGGAGATGGCCATCAACACATCGAGCCCCAACTACTGCCGCAGCAAAGGAGAACAGATCTCTCTCAATGTGGACGGTACCACCTACGATGAGTCCAACACCTACTCTGTGTACGTTTGCTGTGAGAGAGACACGCTGCACTCACACTGCTAAGAAATGCATCCGTGCCACCGTTCAGCTGGCTGGATTTACAATGTTGTAAAGCAGTGGTTCCCAAAGGTTTTAGCTCCAAAAGACCCAAAAGAGAAATGTGATGCCTCCCCGGGACCCAAACTACTGAAAAATAGTCGATCTGCTATTTTCACTAGTTCTTAAAACTTTATAATTTTGTTAATGGAATTTCTTTGATCTTGTTTTCTTTTTTTAATGGAATTCTTTTTAATCATGTTTGAATTTATTTTTCATTCATGAAAATGTAGGAATTCTTTGGGGATTTCTTTTGAAAATCCCCATAAAATCCAATAATAATAAATGGGCTGTTTACCTGCGACCCTTACATTTTTTTCTCTGACCCACAAATGGGTCCCGACCCACTGTTTGGGAAACGGTGATGTAAAGTACTGAATATTTGTTTCCTGCAGGAAGATGATGGACAAACAGACGTTCTGCTCCATTCAGGCCACCACCAACACCTCCAGATATGCAGCTGCAGTCTTCCGCAAAGGTACAGTACATCTGTAGGAAACGAGGACAAGAAATAGCCATAACATACAGTTATACATCATTCATGTATCTGTCCTGTTTGTTATCGATGCATTTTGAAGTGATATTTCCTTAACTTTACATATAGGGCTTGATAGCCTTCTGTTCCTCTCCGAGGCATGGAATCTTGGCGAGTGAATTTCTATATTATTGGATACATTGGTAACTGGCTATCAAGCCCTATATTAAACATTGTGAAAATATTGATTTAACCACTTTAACTCTGGGGTCCATATTTTGGGCTTGTATTCATAGTCGAAAATTCTCAAAAATGGCCTAGGCCTTATATATGCTTAATTTATACATCGTGCAGCGTTCTTGCGCAGCGAAAAGAGCTGATCTACAAGCTCACAGCGTGTCGCACTGCAACACGTTGTGAGCTTGTAGATCTGCTCTTATCGTAGTATGGTGGTGTCAGACTTAAGTGGTTATGGGATATAACAAGCTAGTGTGGTGTGGTTTTTTGTCCCTGATGCATGGACTAAAGTACTCAGTCGCCACAACTGATTTCAGTCATTTGTAAGCTTGTTGAGCATGTGAGCTTGTAGATTGGCTATTTTCAGTTATTAGTTATTTTAAGATTGAAGTGGTCAAACTAACAGTAGAATACATGTTCAGAAGCATCTTCCATGAACCCTAATGGTCTCGGATATTTCATAAAAAGCTAAGGTTAAAGCCTCAATCTGCCTCAAAGAACATAGGTTTAGAATGACAATACTTTGAAACATCATAATTCTACATATTGTGCTAATTGTTTATGAAACGGAAAGCGGAAAGTGTGGGTTGGCTCCTTTCCTTTCATGCTGTTTCACAAATCACAGATTAGGATTTAAAAATGTTTCGGTCATGAGATTTAGTTTTGCTCTATTCCATGCTGATGTGAACAGGGGAGCTCCACATCACACCTCTGCAGGGAATCCTTCAGATGAGACCCAGCTTCTCCTACCTGGACAAGGCTGACAGCAAGCACAGGGAGAGGGAGGCCGCCAAAGGTGGGTTTGTTCACGTCATCACTGTCTGTTGAGAACATCGTAGATCAGTGGTTCTCAAACAGTGGTCCTTGAGGGGTGTCCAGGTGGTGTCCAGCTAAATGATGGAGAGTTGGCAACCATATGGACCCTTATAGATCTTTAACTCTTGAGAGCGTAAAATGAAACCAAATGGAGTCTACACAATTAGAGAATGTATAATAATAGTTATTTTGATCAACGTTTGCCTGTTATCTCCCCTATGATACCACATCAATACGGCATGGAATTGTGGACAAAATCTTATCCAACGACAACAAAATATTCAATACGTTTTTGGTCTGAGAGTCTAAATCTCATCAAATGGTGGTCCGTGGCTCAAATGCCAAATAAATAATGGACCTTGATATGAAAAAGTTTGAAAACCACTGTCGTAGATAGATGGATTTGTGGATCATAGATTTCCCAAGCCAGCATTTCAACATAGACATGTTTATTCTTTGTTTTGACCCCTTCTCTAGGTGGAGACTCGTCTCAGGATGAGGCCGAGGATGAAGTCAAAGCCATTACTGTAGGATTTTAAACTCATACATCCACACATACATTTACACACAGTATTTAAGCCTCTATACATTGACTATACACGTCTGCCTTGGTCCCTCATCCTTCTTCTCCCTCCGTTCTCTCTCCAGGTGAGGTTCTCTCGTCCCGAGTCGGAGCAAGCCAGACAGAGGAGGACCCAGTCCTACGATTTCCTCCAGAAGAAGCAAGCAGAGGAACCCTGGGCTCACCTGCGCTACCATGGTGTCAGGGTAACTTAGACCTAGTTATACTCCTGTTCACAACTGGATTGTATGTACATATATAGGACATTCATAAAGGGACCTTTTAGGGAATGTACTCACTTTGCTGAATTTCCATACTAAAGTCATAATAGATTATGTATGTGATTGAATGATGGTAAAATGAGGTAAAGTACAAAGATAAAAACAATTTCTTTCTGAATCTAGTTTGACACCTCGAAATTGCTTATAGTTCACCCCTAAAATGACTTTTTTTCCTATCGATTAGTCACCCCATGGAGACTTGAATTCATGAATATTTTATTGTTTGTCGCATTCCTAAGCCAATAATTTGATGACCGGCAGCGGTTCCGGTAGGAGACACAAAGAGTCTCCTTTGTGTCTCCTACCGGAACCGCTGCCTACCGGTCT
The DNA here is from genome assembly GCF_963280865.1 of Gymnoscopelus braueri. Taxonomy (NCBI): domain Eukaryota; kingdom Metazoa; phylum Chordata; class Actinopteri; order Myctophiformes; family Myctophidae; genus Gymnoscopelus; species Gymnoscopelus braueri. The sequence goes on from NC_137617.1 coordinate 40,854,397, forward strand.
GCTGGTCAAATTATTGGCTTCGGAATGTGACAAAAACAAAAAGAAATCCATGAATTCAAGTCTCTATGGGGTGAATAATTGATTGATTTTTTTTTGGGGGGGGGGGGGGGGGTGAACTATCCCATTTTAGTTTATCCAGCAGTCCAAAAAAAAAGTCCTTTACATTTTATAATATGGAAGAAAGAAAAGTATTCATAGTTGCTAATAGCTCATATTAAGATGTTTACATCGATTCATACCTCACTAAACCGAATATTAAATTAGGCTAAAATTGTATTCATTTTCTGTCAAATTGATGATTGGATCAATTGTGTACATGGTTGTTAGGAGTGGTATTTTAGTATGGGGTGGTCCTATCTATCCTATCTCAGCTGTCCATGGTTGTGTTTCAGGACGGGCGGTCGGAGCATGAGAGACAGTATCTGTTCTGCCAGTCCATGGACGCCGCAGAGAACTCTGAGCTGGTCCAAACGCCAAAGTAAGTACAAAGACAGTCATTCTGAATGTCACATGCCAGGCTTTAACCACATTCAACCTGGTATTCCCTATTTCGGGCATGAGTTCAGTGGGCATTGATTAGAGGTGAAATTGTTCAAACATGTTCACTGTGAGAAAATGTGTTTTTCTGTTGAGCTGGAAAGACAGAGAGACCCCAGTTACTGAACACTATAGCAATGAAATGTTTATAGATAGATAGATAGATACTTTATTAATCCCGAAGGAAATTTGTTCAGTTCAACACCTCCAGTTGCAATAAAAAGAAGCATGATGAACATATAAAATGCATTACACCAATGGAAATAGAATGCAGTAAAAAACTAAGTTAAAAATCCTAGGTAAAAAAAACAACGCAGTTAAAGAAAAACACTGATATAAATACAATATAAGTAGTGTGCTTCATTGTACAGTCTAATGGCCCTTGGGATGAAGGTGTTCCCGAATCTGTGTGTAAAGTGCTGTGGGTGGCTGACATCATCCATAATGGATAATGCCTTAGCCAAAGTCCTTCCCTGCCATTGGCACCACAGTCTAGCTCAGTCCCTATCACCTCGCCAGCCCGCCTAATCAGTCTGTCCAGTCTGACTGTCCCTATGCCACCTTCTGCAAAATGGTATGACTATTAACACACCAAATTGTGCTTCTCTCTCTCTCTCCCTCCCTCTCCATTTCTGATCCATTTCTCTTGGCTTTCCACAGGGAGTATCTGGCAGCTCTTATGCCTCCCGTGGCAGAGGAGAAAGTGTAAGTATTCCTTATTCCAGTTAGGATTGTATAAACATTTTCAGCCTAGCGTTCCCTTTCAAACTAGCGGGTCTACAAGCTCACAAGGCGTCACATCACGGCGTGTTGTGAGCTTGCAGATCAGCTATTTTCACCTTGGGGCACCACCGTATGAACAAGGGCGAGATATGAGATGAATGGAGCCTTTATCCCTGATGTTCCTTATTTACTTGGTGTTTCAGGGTGGTGCCTGTTGGACCCAGCAACGTCTTCTCCATGGCTCAGCTCCGAACACTACCTCTGGCAGACCAAGTCAAGAGGCTCATGAAGAATGGTATGGCATCGATGTGATGTACTGTAAATTACATGGAAATGCCAATAGAACAGCATCCGTAGCAGTTAATTTACAAACACTTATTTTATATTTTAAGTGTAGTGTCAAAGGTTAATTACATTCTTAAACATAATAGTTTGACATTTAGGCTCGATGCTGACCAATGCAATCTCGGTGGTGTGCCTAGACTGGATTAGTCTGGCGGAATCCCTGAATTTGTTGATTAATGCATGCTAAAAACAATCAAAAAAGTAATGGATAGAATAATCGCTAAGAAAATAATGGATAGTTGGCAGCCCTAGTCATTTGCTAATTACGTTGTCATGTTTTCTGGTGTCTAGTCAAAGTGATGCCGTTCGCCAACCTCATGGGTCTGCTGGCCTCGGGCACCGACTCCACCTCAGTACTGCGCTGCATCCAGCAGGTGGCACTGCTGGTCCAGGGAAACTGGGTGGTGAAGAGGTGAGACCAAGCACACACACAGTCCAACACAGTGACAGAGCGTCTTCTCACATTCACAAAAAGAACATGAATTTGACCGCGTCTTTTTTTTTATTAATTCTTTTACAGATTACGACTGTGCGGATTATAAGAAAACTGTTGAAGTTATACCAATTTTGAATGTTATTTAACCTCATATGTAGAAGCTGAGAAAAAGCAGATCACAGATCTGTGGTATCTCCCACAGTGTTGCATTGGTGAATTGGAAAGTGATTGCACTCTATTTTTATGACGTAACGCGCACGTCGCTTAACACCTACACTGCAGGTCACACAATGAACATTTTATATGCATCTAGGCTCATTCCTATGTTAATCCTATGTTAATTCATGCTGGTGTGACAACTGGCGGTCGGCAGCCTTTGTTAACTTTGTTGAGGTGTGAATTTAAAGTTGTTTTAAATCTATGCATATGTGTGCTCCTGTTCAAAAAGGTTGTTGCACGGCGTGCACACAGAGGATGAAACATAAAAGGGAAACGACAAATAACTACACAACTGTTAGGATGTTTGTAGTTGAACACTATTTTCATAAATGATGGCTTAGTAAGCTCGTTTATGTTTTTGTCCTCAGTGATGTGCTATATCCTAAAAATACCTGCAGTCCACACAGCGGGGTGCCTGCTGAAGTTCTGTGTCGAGGCCGGGATTTTGTGGTGAGCCTGACATATAAAACCACGGGTGCATTTGATTCCATTAAGACATTCTCAGAGTTAAATTAACCCATTTGACGGAGTAGCCCGTGTTAAGTGACTGTGTGTCTCTTTCCTGTCCTTAGATGTGGAGGTTCACTCTGGAACGATCTGTAATGAGGAAGGAGATCGCTGCCGTTATCAAAGTAAGAATGGATTAAAAGAAACTCCACACAATGGTCTCTTGAAAGGTTGTTCAACCTGACGAGCCACTGGTTTATGTTTCCAGTCCAATTGCCCTATTGTCTATTCTTATACCTAAATGACATGCAATTAATTGGGCAGATGTGAATAAATACCCTTGCCTTCCTTTTAAAACTGCCATCTAAAACTTCTCGCAAGCGCTGAAAGTTGTACTGCAGAGCTGAAATGGAAAGCTGTACTAGTTATATTGTATTAACCTACTCTACCATATAGTTTGGTTAAAATAATATTTTAGTCACACACAAAAAAGTTGTGGGTTGCAGCTGTGAAACCCTTGGTTAACATTTGTGATAACAGTACTGTGATAACACTGAAAGTAGTGCATCAGGTATATTGAGATGCATCACCCTTAGCGGGGAGATGCTCAGTACCTGACACAGCCTTGTAGCGCTGGCAGCTCCAATGAGGCTTAGGCCTGTCACGATTATGCCATTTTACTAAAATAATTGCGATTAACGATTTAATTGCGTTTCTGTCGTTGAGCGTTGGAACATTATGATTAAAATTTACATTTCTGTTTGGCTTTTAGGCTTCGTAAACAAAAGGTGCACAGGGCAGGTATAACAAATAACTTACTTGAAACGCTTAACCTCAGGCTGACTTCCATATAAACACGAGACGTCTGCACCGCCCCCATTGTGTCACTCAGATATACGTATGTTACAGTGACCACAACTCTTTCCTTCCGCTGTGTGTCTCTCTCAGCTTCCTCCCGAGGACGTGAAGGAGTTCCTGGAGCACATGGCGGTGCCTCGCGTCAACCGGGGATGGGAGTTCCTGTTGTCTAGCGACGTGGAGTTCATCAAGAAGCACCCGGATGTGGCCCACAGGCAGCACATGCTGTGGCTGGGAATCCAGAGCAAGTAGGTTAAAGCGGCACTATGTAATGCATGTAATTTATCAATGAATAAAATGTTGTTTTGTCCAATCTGTATGGTAGAGTATGCTATACTTATACCAGTGGTTCTCAAACGTTTTCGTGTCAAGGACCCCCAAATTGATATATATATGGCCGCGGACCACCATCTGAAAATGTTTCGTGCCAGTGCCAGAGACCCCCAGATATTCAAACACTTCAAAAATATTTCCCCAAAAATAGCAGATATACAAGCTCGAGCTTGTAGATCTGCTATTTTTGAATAGCCATTAGCCAACGTATAAATGGATAAAGTGGGTTGAAATTATTGTGATACTACATAACTACTTCTGCTGGGGACCCCCTGAAACCCCCTCAAGGACCCCTGGGGGTCCCCGGACCCCATTTTGAGAAGCAATGACTTATACAATTGGGGTGGTTGTATTTAGTCTCTCTGCTCTTGTCATGTCTCACCAAGACACAGGATCTGACACAAATTTTGACCTGATGGTCAAGATTTTATTTTTGTTTGGGCCTCGAGTGGAACAGTTTGGGAACCCCTGGAGTAGTGTGACCTAATAAGACTGACCCTGGCAGAGACCAGCATGTGTGTTTATATGTTAGGAAGCATCATGGTAGAGAGCTATTCTATCTGTGGAGAATGGATTTAAAGGTGTCATGACATTCATTTTCACTTTTTTTATTTTCAATGTTTTATTTGGGGTTTTATGACCTCAATTACACCCAAAAAAACTGAACTTAGAACATTCAGTGGATTTTCTGTGGTCTGGGGTTTTCTGAATAATTAGGCTGAAAAGTAATCTGAGCTTGGCCCTTCGACAGTGAGGTCACAGTCGATTAATCCCGCCCACTCTCCTCCTCGCCCCTCCCCTCCCCTATCCTTTCCTTTGGGGGGGCGGAGCAGAGGCGATGATTGACAGGCAAAATCCCTCACCAGCGACACCCGCAGGCAAAGATTTCTTTTTTCATTGCAGTTGAAAAGGCTTTAGAAATGTGAGAGAAAAACACCTGCCATGGATCACTGGAATGGAATTTTCACCTAAAACTTTTTGTACACTTTTGAAGGACCAGGACAAAGACTTTGAATGTGGTGTAAAAGTGAATGTCATTAAACCTTTAATGTTTATCTGGTATCCGAGTTTCTTCGAAGCACTAAATCGTTTTTCTTTGCACTCTACTTGACTTGTGACTTTACCCTGTCCCTTGTTGACTAGGATTCATGCCATTTACTCTGATCTTGCTCTTGTAAGTCGCTCTAGTCTGCTACAGTAAATGTCAAATTTGTACGTGGGGAACGAGCAACATTAATCTCTAATGTTAATTATTTTCTCTCTCCTCAGGTTGGAAAAGGTCTTCAATATCTCTAAAGAGGACTTCATGCCAAAGCATGCTGCACCACAGCCAGGTATAAATTGAGCCATAACTTGTGACCGGTGCATTTTTAATGTAGGCTGCCAGAAATTCTGTAAAAACCTCTATTGAACAGGGTTTTGCCTTCAGGCTGTTAGGCTTTGCTGCCAGTGCTCTATAATGTGCCCGCTCAATTCTGAGCTCCATGTCACTAGGATAGTCGAGCACACTTTTCAACAAGTTATTCAGGAAACCTACCATATCAGTTCCCACTTTGTCTTCTTGTATTCTGTAAATCCTTAATCTTTGTGCTCGACTCTCTTGGTCTTATTAACCTGGCTTCCAGATTAGCTTAGTGCTGCGTTAGCTGCTTGACTATAGTTGATGTTGATTAGAATGCAATCTCCCATTTCATCAACTCTCCCCTCTGCCACGTCTAATCTGTCATATGCTCTCTTAAGTTCTTTCTTAATGTCGTAGAGCTATTATATACCCTGTTGTTTCTTGACAATACTTTTGCAGGCTAACGTCGCCATCTTCACCATGTGGTCGTGTGCTCGGACAGTTGCTTTTGTCTGCCTGCCCTTTATTCAGAATTATTTTCTATCACGCCCGTGCTTTGTCTTACTTCTAGTAGTAACTCCTTTCTCCATTATTAAGAGAGATAGTCAATAGGACAGACTGAACAAGTTTTAGGGGCTATTTTACAAAGCTGTCAGGGAGCTTGATCATTAAGCTGTCACCCACTTGAGGCCGGAACTGGAACTCATTTTGCAGAGTTCAGATTCTCCTCCAAGTAGAGTGATAGCATTCAGAGTAGAGTGATAGGTCATCAAATTATTGGCTTAGGAATGCGACAAAAACTAAAAAAATATCCATGAATTCAAGTCTCCATGGGGTGACTAATCGATAGGAAAAAAAGTAATTTTCGGGGTGAATTATCCCTTTTAACAAAAATATTGACCTTGCAGGAACTCTGAAGCCTACGTCTGTTTTGTATCCCCCCTCACAGATCCTTTATACATCAGTGGGGAGCAGCGTCTGAAGGCGGCCCACGAGCGTGCACGGGAAAACCAGCCGTCCCTCCAAAAGGACCTAAACGCCAAAAGAGGCGAAGTCCACGTCAAACAGGAACCGGTCAGTGACGGCGAGGGCGAACGCATGGACACCTCCCCCTCCCCTTCCTCCGCCTCCTCCTCCTCCTTCCTCAACGGAGGAGCGCTCAACGGTTACCCCAGCTCCATCTCGCCCGCCTCCTTCGACCGCACTAACGGGAACGGGGGGAGCCCCATCACCTCCCCGCCCCCCGAACTGCTGGACTTTGTGTCCAAGACTTTTAGGAAGCACGTGGTGCTGACGCTGTGCGAGCTGAAGAGGCTGTTCAACCTGCACCTGGCCTCCATGCAGCCGGGACACAGCCAGTTCCACTCCGTCTCCGACCGGCTGCTGCAGGACACCGTGCTGCTCAGCCAGTGCCGACAGATCCTGGTGCCTGTGAGTGTATATAACATATATAACATCATATCATATTTTTGTGTTCTTTCGTAAATTGATGCCCTACTTGATACTACAGTGTCACGCTAAAGTATCAAAAGTAGCACATCTGCAAGCTCGAAACGCGCCGCGAAGCGACACGTTTTGAGCTTGCAGATCTGGTTGTAGATCTGCTTCTTTTCAATTTGAATCCTGAAAAGAAACAGTTTTGGACATATGAGACTGTGCTGGCACACTTTCAACCTGGCGTCCCTATTTTGGGCATGTCATTATGGGCCAACATTTCCAAAAATAGCGATGCGATGCGTTGTGCTATCTTTGCCGCATGACAGTAGTATGAAGTATAAAAGTACAAAAAAAAAACAGATGGGCTTAGCTGCAAATTCTTTATGTCTGACCCACAAATCATTTTCTACCGCTCATTCAGGTGTCAATCCCCACTTGTCATGGGTATATATTGTACTTATAATCTTCAGGCTGTTGTCAACCAGTGGAGAGATGACAATGCATGACTGGGAGAAATGACAAAAGTCTCGCCCCATCTCGCACTGCAGTCTGAAAACTCAACCACCTCAAACCCCTCTGGCGTCTCACATTTTGTTTTATAATGCAATTTGAATGTGTCCTGGGTCATGGGCGTCCCGGCCGACTTTAGAGGATTAAGTCTCTCCACCTCGTCCCACCAGCACTCCTTGTTTCATTGTGTCTGTACTTATTTACCTATTTAGGTGGATGGCATTTATGTGGTTCAGATAGATTTATGTTCACTTAGTCACGCTGTCGGGTGGAAACTTGCATGTCCAAAACCGTTCCTTTTATAGTGAAAATAGCAGATGTACAAGCTCACGACGTGTTGCATTGCCGCGCCGTGTGGTGAGTTTGTAGCTTGTATTTTCACTACTTGTGTGCGACACAAGCTAGGTATGATCATGATGTTTACCTTCCTAGCACATACTTGTTTTCTTAGCACTCTTGTTTACTTGACCACTTCCCCAGATGTTGGCTGAGTGACTCAGGTTCATGCGTCTGTCATTAGAGCTTCCTCTAAATGTCTTAAATTGTAAATGCCCTAAATTGGTCCCAAACTGGGAGTTTAATCTGCAGATGTCATGTGTTTGAGACTTTAGCTGGCAAATTCACCAGGGTTCACCAAACTCTAGTTTTTTTCTTTTGTACATAACATGTTAAGGTTGCAGTGGATTCTCTTAGGGATGTCACGATTAAAAATTGACTATTAATTAAAGTCACACAAATAATTGCGATTTAATTGTGTTTTGACATTGAACATTATCTTGTCTTTTAGGCTTTGTAATCAAATATTGCACAGGGCAGATATTTAATAATTTTACACTGAACATTTTTCAACATGGAAACGATTATGATGATTATGCTAAATAATTGCAATTATCCTCCTATAATTTGACAAACCTCTGTAGTCGCGTCTGTAGTCGTCGGTGAAGCTGCCCGGTTCTCCTCACTGGCTGAAGCAATTGCTCTGATTTTGCACACAGCCATTGCCCATTACCATCTGAACTTAACTGCGAAGCCCGTTTCTCAGCTTTTTATTAGCCATTATGTGTCAAACAATGGGAGATAACGTTGCCAGGTTTCGCGCGAGAAACAGGCAGCAAGGTCTGTACTTTCGCCTGCGCCCTTCGCCGGGCTTGGGTGCTCATATCCCCCTACGGGTATGGTCTAGTCTCAAATAATTGCGATTAGGCGATTATGTAATATTTGTGACCGGCCTAGATCCCACACTCCTCCCTGTTCTGGTGGCCGCTGTTTTATTTAAGTGTTGTGCAATTTGTGCTTTCCCTTGTAATGGAAGAACTTGTGAAAAGCCATTGATTGTGGCGTGGTGTCCGGAGGGCTCCTGCTGTTTTATGATAGGACATATCACCTGTTGGCATGTAATACTATTGTGGCACTTCACATGCTTCAGCTGTAATTAGATATCCGGGCCTCATGGTACGATACAGTAGTAACTTTATCTTGGACCTTCACTTAACCCATTCAAACCGGGAAAGCGTCTGTGTAACCGCTTTAACCATTATTTTATTCTTTGGCCATTCAAAGCTCGTAGTGAGATATACAAGCTTGTTGTGCGGCGCTACAAGCATGTAGATCTGCTACTTTTCTTTTTTTATCGTGAAAATGTGTACAAATCTTTGAATATATATTTGTTTTAACTAAAATCTTTGCTTCTGGGGGTCCCTGGAACAAAATATTTTGAGATGGGGGTCCGCGGCCAAATGCATATCATTTTGGGGTTCCTTGATATGATAAAGTTTGAGCACCACCGATATAGCAACATACGTTTTTCAGAAAACTATTAGGATTTAGGTTTAGGACGGCCTCGGGTCTCAACGGGTTAATATAGATTCAGATAAACGGGCCTTCTCTTTGGAAACACATTGAATGGAATGTTCTTCTGTTTCAGTGAATGAGAGTGGTATTGATAACAGTGGCCTTTTGTTTGAATTCGAGGACCCTGGTCGTCTCCCGTCCAGCTGAAATTACCTTCAACGACGGGGGGATGTTATCTCTCTCTCTCTCTGCTGCGGGGCAAGCCAGCCTTGAACCCGTCCCTAACTATCGGCTTTCACAAACAGAATAACGACATTAACGGTCTCTTGGCTTTGTGATGGCTATACTCCTTGGCAAGCAGTAAAGCCCGAGTTACACTTAGTTGCGCACTGGTGTCGCACTGAGGAAGAATTTAGGCCTGATAGCTATTGTTTTGGTACAGCATGTCTTGTTTTGGTTCAGCTAGGGCTGTCACGCTTACAAATTTAAGTTGACGATTAATTGTCACTAAAAGAAATGCGATTATCTTAATTTAATTGTGTGTTCGGCATTGAACATTGGGACATATGAAGCCTTTTAGCCTTCCTAATAAAAAAATTGCACTTGGGGCAGATTTGACAAACTGAAATATAAAAATAAATTTGGACATAAAATTGACATATTTGATCATTTTTATACATGTAAAAAAAGCAGAAATATTCTGTTTTTTTTAAATATTTGAAAATGTGTGGAAATCTTTCAACATGGGAACGATCATGACGATTATGCAAAAAATAATGCAAAATAATTGCGACTATCTCAAATAATTGCGATTCATTAGACGATTATGTAATCATTGTGACAGGGCTAGGTTCAGCGTGTCCTTATAGCAGACAGCCAGTATAACTATGGTCTGATCCCTGTGCTCGTTGGCAGAACTACAGTACCACCGACATGAGTGTTATTGTACATTAAAACATAACCACCATCATCATCACCACCTAGAATATTGTCTCGATCTCCTCTCGATTGATCCGGAATTCCACGGCAGTTCTTGGTGACGCGACACCTGCACGAAACTTAAGTGAAACCCAGGCTTCAGGTGCAACGAGGCAGTGCAGACCAGACATGGTATTCTCGGGTTTCGAATCCGGCGCTGCCTGCTGTGTTAACCCATTAAGACCTGAGGCGATTCTTAACTCTTAAACTGCCAGGGTTTTTCAAAAATAGTACTCACAGACTGCTGGCAGTCTGTGAGTACGTAGGAAAATGTAAATTTTTTTGTCTGTTTATTTTTTAACATTGAAGTGAATGGAGAAGCAACTTTTTGGAAAAACTCCTGGTTCTTTGTGACGAACGGAAAAATGGAAAACCCCCAAAAATACAGAATAATTTTATATATATATATATATATATATATATAATTTTTTTTTTTTTTTTTTTTTTTTTTTTTTTGCCAGGCAATGCCAAATCCTAACAGTTTTTTGAAAAAAATATTTAAAACATTTTTTCACGATTTTTCAAAAATAGCAGCTCTTACAAGCTCATAGCGCGGCACTATGAGCTTGTATATCTGCTATTTTTGAATAGCCAAAGAAATCTAAAGTGACACAGATGCGTTCCAAGTCTTAATGGGTTAATGTATTATGTCAGACCGTGTGGGCGGCGGCGTACCTGGTTGTGCTCTCTTGATTGGATGGCAGGGTCTTAGTCTGCCATCAGTCTGCACCTAGCTTTGTCAGGTGCATGTTTTCCTTGATTCCAGACACGTGTTCTCTGCGTGGAAAATTTTCAAACCTGTGTTTATTTCCTCGGGACACATGAAAGGTTCACCCAAAAAATGACTTATTTTCTATCAATTGCACACCCTATGAAGCCTTGAATCCATGGATTATTTTTTGTTTTTGTCGCATTCCTAAGCTAATAATTTGATTCCCGTCTCCTACCGGCTAATATATCCGGTAGGAGACACAAAGTAGATTATTTGTGTCTCCTACCGGAAATACACACGGTCATCAAATTATTGTCTTAGGAATGCCACAAAAACTAAAATAAATCCATGAAATCAAGGCTTCGTGGGGTGTACCGGTAATTGATAGAAAATATGTAATGTTTTGGGTGAACTCCTCCTTTAACCCATTAACTGCCAGAGGTATTTTCATATTTTTTTAGCCAGTGCCAGAGATTTTTCATTGAAAAAAAAAAGTACTCAGGAGCCGAGATAAATAATTTTTAAGTTAACAAGGAAGTGGATAGGAGTCTAGATCTTTGAACAATCATATCTCCTTGGTCTTTGGGTCAAATTGGAAAAAAAATAAAATATATATATATATATATATATATATATATATATATATTTTTGTAACTTTACGTAGATCTACGCGATTGGCACGTGGCGGCTTTAAATCGGTTCGCGTAGATCTACGTGATTGGCAGTGAATCAGTTAACAGTGGTGCAGTGTTAACCCATTTAGACCGGGAACACATATGTGTCATTTTAAGATTTCTTTGGCTATTAAAAAAATAGCAGATATACAAGCTCATAGCACGGCACCGAGTGCTGCGATATGGGCTTGTAGATCTGCTATTTCTTTAGAAAAATCATGGAAATGTGTGCAAATCTTTGAATATATATTTATATATATATATATTATAGAAAAAAAGAGTTACAAATGTTCGCTTTAAAATATATATATATATATTCAAAGATTTGCCCAAATGTACACAAAAATAGCAGATCCGATATGAGCTTGTATATCTGCTATTTTTGAATAGCCAAAGAAATCTTAAAATGACACAGAAGCGTTCCCAGATTTAATGGGCTAAAGGAGAGGTGTTATTTCTAGTCATGCATAGCACAACCTCGCCGATAGCTTTAGCGTTGAGACATTTACCACGCTGTGAGGGGGTCGTCGATAAGGCTTTTCAAGCGCTCTTTAAAAAACAGGAAACACGACAGTGTGGTCAAACTCGACAGCATATTTGTCTTTATATGGAACAGTAATATTCTCCCTGAAATTACCGCGGTACTTTCACAACCATCACTGTGTGCAAACTCTGCACTAGATTGCCAAACCACAAGAAACTCACAGGTGGTGCCTGTGCTGGTGCATTTCTGAGCAGGGATGCAAAACGCAGTGTTGCCGGATGCAGGCAGAAGTGAAGTGAAATAAAACTTGATGAAAGGCATGGTTTGCAACCAGTCCTGGAAGATGTTTTAGGGACAACGGTGTGTACTGTACATCAGTGGTGTAAAGTTACTAAGTACATTTACTCAAGTGCTATGCTTGAGTACAATTTTGAGATATTTTAACTTTACTGGAGTATTTCACGTTTTCAGTACTTTGACTTTCTACTCCACTACATCTCAGAGGCAAATATTGTACTTTCACTCCACTACAATTATTTGAAAACTTTAGTTACTAGTTACTTTGTAGTTTTTTTTTTTATTATTACGAAACACACATTAACCACTTCAACCCTATATACATTTCGGCCCTTTGAAAATCTACAAGCTCACAATGCAACGCATTGTGAGCTTGTAGATCTGCTATTTTCCAAATATCTTTCATAGAATTTATACATTTGAAAACTTGTGAAATGACACATTCTGCATAATGAGTACTTTCTACTTTCGCTACTTTTAAGTACATTATTATACCAACTTAAGTAACCACTGCTGTACATGCAGTAGTGTGTGTGTGTGGGCCTGGGTTACACTGTGCTCTGTGTGAACACACCCTCCTGTTTTCCTAAAGCAAGCAGGTCTGCTGCAGTGCGGAGCTTCAAGTCTTAGTCATGTGTCTTATTAGCTCTTACCACCGTCTGTCTGTGTCCTGGAAGCTATAGGATGTTAAAAGGCCAAGGGGGGGGGGGTTTGACCTGATGCCATTATGCAGCACCTTAACTTATTGGCTGAGCAGACAAAATGTTACGCTTGAGGAGGTTTATAAACGGTTGTCGAATCAGCTTAGGTACTACCCAGTAGTACCACGACTTAAGCTTAACACTTACTATCTATGTGAAGGGTGATGATGCCCATCTGTCCATAGATCAGTGTCTATCCACTGTGTATGTCTCTGTAACGTGTAAGGCTGGTGTGGAGTCAGTGTAGTGCATGGGTCTTCAACTGTTCTGTGTGAGATGTAGAGTGAAAAAAGAGCAATCAAAGTACAGAGACAAAAGTATTGAGGGTTTATGTGGTTAAATATCTGAAAATACACTTTAACATGAATCTGACCTAATAATAGAAAGGATAATGTGTAAACAGACACAAACATTTATTATGTTTTTGTCCGTCGATCCCCATCAAAATATGTTGTTCCAGGGACCCCCCAGAAGCAAAGATTTGAGTTAATTTTTTTTCAAAAGAATATATGAATTCAAAGATTTGCACTAAATAATGTTCAAGATTTTTTTTAAATAGCAGATCTACAAGCTTGTAGCGTGGCACAGCTTGTAAAAAAAGATCTAAAATGACACGCGTTCCCAGATTGACTGAGTTAAGTGAAAGCTGCCCAGGATAGCCAGTCTAATACGCTGTAATTTGATAATAGAGATAATAGTGTTTTTAGCCTTGTGAGAATGAGAGCCTTCTCTTTTATACCTACCTCCTGTTTCATATTAATGTATTAGTCAATCACTGGCCCAGTACAACCTGTTTCTTCTAATGTAGACTATACTGCGTTAAGCTCCCTGTTAGGGTTTGCTACGCTACTTATTGCGAGTAGAACAAAATAAGTCATTCACTTGTCCCTAGGACAGGGGTCTTCAACGTTTTTCAGGCTAAGGACCCCCTAGCTGAGAGAGAGATGAAGCAAGGTTCCCCACTACATATTGTATAAAATTGTGGTTCAGATTAAACTATTCTTTTTTTACTTGTCTGCTCTTTTTTCCCTCTATACCTAAACCTCTTTGCCAAAAATAGCCGATCTACAAGCTGCGAGGCGTTGTGAGCTTGTAGATCTGCTATTTTTGGCTAAAGTTCTCCTCAGAAATTCGGCTGACGTCATTTTGTAGTCCGACGTCACGTCCGGGTCCAAAAGGCACCAGCGCCGTCCACTCTTCATTGTAAACAAACATGTTGGAACCCATAAATCTTTTTACAATAACCTCCTTTTTCAGAAATGAACCATTGAGGGTTAATAAGGGTTTTAATGCTAATATCATAGACAGTAAAAAGTAGGCTAATATATATATTTATATTTGTATTTATTTATTATTATTATTAACATTATAATATATATTTTTTATATTTATTTATATATATATATATTTATATATAGATGTACATTTTTAAAACGATTTCCTCTTCTTTTTGTCGTTGCCAGGAAAGCGGTAGAATGACACTTTAGTCGTTATTTTAGTCTCAGATCTGTTAAAACAGCGAGGGACACAGCACTGCGCATATTGGGAAAATACACACTGGGACCCGGAAGTTATTCTAGCGGGGTGCAACGTCACGTCTGAACAACCGAATAGGATGCTTTAGGGTTCAAGTGGTTAATGGGGGGGGGGGGTTCCAAATCTGGAACGTCTGAAAGTGTACAAATGGAATGGCTCCATTTATACCCTCTCGGAGTTATGGTGGTCCTTGAAGTTAAAAAGTTTTAGAACCACTGGTATTGTAATTGTATAGCAGACGTGAAGTCCACATACCAGCTCTGACAGTGTGATAAAAACCGGTTTCGTTAAACGGTTTCCAAAAATTTGATGATTCCTCAATGTTGGATCCGGTTCCAAATCCCCAACCCGATTACTTTTCCCATGTGGATTTCCGCAGGTGGGTCAAGGGATTAAATGTTCTAACTGTCAAGTTCTTGTGTTCTAACCTTTTTGTTTATTTTTTTTAATCTATTTCTCCTTCCAGTTTCCTGCTCAGACATCTCTCGCCCCTGATGAGCAGAAAGTGTTTGCTCTGTGGGAGAGTGGAGAGACCTTCGATAAGGTAAGCACCGCGGAATGATACATAACCTGTTCAATCCGGGAATGCATCTGTGTCATTTTAAGATTTATTTGGGCTATTAAAAAATTGCAGATCTACAAGCTCATATGAGCTTGTAGATCTTCTATTTTTTGAAAAATCATGAAAAGTTGTGCAAATCCTTGAAAGCAAACATTTGTAACTCAATTCTGCTTTTTTTTCATGATTTTTCAAGCTCATTGCGCGGCACTTGGAGCTTGTAGATCTGCTATTTTTGAATAGCCCAAAGTATAAAATAATGGTTATAGCTAAAACTAATCTAAAATGACACAGTTCCCAGATTGAATGGGTTAGTTATGCACACAGTGAAAGCTGTCACCTATAACAGTGATTCTCAAACTGTGGGCCGGGGCCCACCGGTGGGCCGTGAGGATATTGCAAGTGGGCCCCCAAATAACTGGCTAAACACTAATTATAATATAACATAAAACAATGTATTTCTTCTAATGGTATTTTGTCTTTAAACCTTAAAAAACATTATATAGAATTATTAGGCACCAAAATGCATGAATATCTGTTCTGTCGTCTTCAAAAAGTTTTGTTTCCTTCTTCAGCACCGGCGGCTGCTCTACGAACTGTTCTCCAAAACCCACCGGGTCAGGAGGAACGTGGTCCAAAACAGACTGTCCCAGGAGTTTGGAGAAGATGTCACAAAGGCAGACATAGACCGATTGCTCAAGGTGAGACAAGACGAGCACCGTCACAGATGGACTATGCCTGAATTCAAATGTCCATGGGTCATGCTGGATTTCTATCTTACCAGGGAGTTGATTCATATGGCAATGCATTCTTGCCTTTTTAAAGGTCTAGTAAGGGACTAGATAGACCTGGGACTGCAGGTGAATGCTAGTAACTAGCGTAGACATCCGGCACCATTTAGTCCACTAGGCCCTGAGTTGGGACCCACTGATGTGTAGGTGATTTGTTCGAACAATTGTAAAGCAAGGAAGATTAACCAGCTAAAAGTAGATATTTGATATATGTTGAAGTGGAATATCACGAGGAGCAAGGCACCCCAAGCAAGGATGACAGACCAGTCTGCATGTTCACGATTTATTCAGCACGAAGTATACATTACAACATCCTAGGTTTAATCTAGCACGCAGAAGAAGAAGCAGGTAGCATCAATCAATCCCATGTAGTTCCTGCTCGGTGCTTTTATACTCACAGGCAGACAGTGAAATCTATTCTTATCACAAGGTGTTTCAATATTAGCATCTTGCATCCATCATCAAAATTGATGCTGCAGACCTAATATGTGCATGTGTCTGTTCTCTCATCTCTATTTGAATCACAGACCTTTAGACACAAGGGTCATTGGCTGGTCATTGTGACTTGTCCAGATATCATATGTGTCATGTTTCATCACTCTTAATATAATCTACTAGTCTGACAACTAAAACATGTGTTTATTTACTCAAATACATACAGTGTAAAATATGTATCTTGCATATCACCGCATAGTATATGATTAATTCCATAACACTGTCTTTGCTGTATTTATTGGCAACCAAACAATCATGTACGGCAGTGGTTCTCAAAAGTGGGCTCCCGGGACCCCCAGTGAAATGATTGGTACTTGGGAACCAAATGGACCCTTGCAGGTCTATAACTCTGAGTTATAGGGGTCCGTGGCCTAATGCTGGGGCAAACTTGGGGGTCCTTGAAAGTAAAAGGTTTGAGAACCACTGACATACTGTATATCTCTGCTGTCCGGCAGGAACCAGCTAAATCCCAAAAAGTGGAGTTAGGAGGTTTTGTTCATCATTGATAAGAACAGCTGAATGGACCTCCAAGCTCACAAGGAGGTTGGAGGTCAAAAGGGGGTGGAGCCTGGAGTCAGCAAAACCAGCTAACTCCGGTGGACTTCGCTGGTTTAGCAGAAAATTTGAGGATCCAATGGAGTTAGCTGGTTTTGTTAGAAGCACTTTTTAATGATTTTCATTGGTTCAATATTTTTTTTACCAACACACAGACGTAAAGGGTGTTCTATGGCCCTGATTTATGGAAAAAAATGCAAAAGCATCAAAATGGAGTTAGCTGGTTCCTGCCGGACAGCAACAATATGCAACTTAGTCTTCACAATAGGCGACCAGTTTGTTTCACCATTCTAACCATGCCATGCAGTCCTGTTTCTGCACCATTCTAACCATGCCATGCAGTCCTGTTTCTGCACCATTCTAACCATGCCATGCGGTCCTGTTTCTGCACCATTCTAACATGCCTTGCGGTCCTGTTTCTGCACCTTCTAACCATGCGGTCCTGTTTTCCTCCCAGGAGTGCTGCACTGTTACTGGAGGAATGTGGTACCTGAAAGGAACGATGCAGTCCTGACACTGAGAGACCACGCTCCTCCCACCCCAACCTACCCCATCTCTGCGGTCGCACATCGTCGACCCGATCCAAAACACTTTTCCTTCCAGTCGAAGCGGGAGGGCTCTGCGTGGCAGGGACAATGCGGCCGGAGACGAGCCAATCACAGCCTCTCCCCCCCAGCTCTCTCGGGGACGGACTTGGAGGACAAAGATGTCAGCCATCTGCTGTGCACAGAAGACACGTGTTCTGACGTGGAGCATGGTGGATGGGGACGAAAACCCCTGAGAAAACACAGTTTTGTTTAGTTTTTTTCTCAATTTATTTAATTTCAAGGACCCCCATAGCTGTGAGAGTGTACAAATGGAACTAAATGGACCCTTAGGGTACGGTCACACACCGAACTTTGATTCTGCCTATGTGGTGGATTCTGCCAATGCTTTTCAATGGGAATACTTAAAAATAAACATTAATAGTATTTCCGATTATTTCCGATTATTTTCGATTTATATATTATTATATAAGATTTGTTGCCAACCGCTCCATTCCCATTGAAAAGCATTGGCAGAATCCGCCACACAAGCAGAATCTAAGTTCGGTGTGACTGCACCCTTACACGGGTCCATTTGGTTCCGTTTGTACACTCTCAGAGTTATTTGTACACTCTCAGAGTTACAGACCTGTAAGGGTCCATTTGGAACCCCCTCAAGGAACCCTGAGGGTCCCTGGACCCCACTTTGAGAACCACTTATGTAAATGGTTTGCGTTTGAATCTGTGACCTCAAATACCGTGTTTTCTTTTTTCTTTTTTACAAAATTTCGTTAAACTGACGCCAGTGTTCAGTATTCAAGGTTAAGAGTAATTAGATTTTTTTGCCTAATTTGTGGCCTTTTGAACGAATAACGCATACATTTCATTTGAATGCATTCTGTCATCCATATGTCACATCGATCGAGGCCTTACGGATAAAGCACGTTACAAAAGAAGCCAACTTAATTTACTTTTTTGGGGGTGGTAAAGTTTTCATTTAACCCATTAAGACCGGGAACGCGTCTGTGTCAATTTTTGATTTATTTGGCTAAGAATCAGAGCAGATCTACAAGCAGATCTACAAGATCTGCAGATCTGCTGTTTTTGAAAAATCGTGAAAATTTGTGCAAATCTTTGAATATATATATTTTTAAAGCAAACATTTTTAACTAAAATCTTTTCTTCTGGGGGGTTCTACAAATATCTTCTAAATCCTAACAGTTTTTTTTCCTTCGGGTCTCAAACGTGTTCATGTCAAGGACCCCCAAAATTAAATGTATTTGGCCGCGGATGCCCATCTCAAAATATGTTGTTCCAGGGACCCCCAAAAGCAAAGATTTGAGTAAAAAAAATTCTCGTTAAAAAAACAAGTATTCAATGATTTGCTCAAATGTTCAAGATTTTTCAAAAATAGCAGATCTTTGGCTATTTAAAAATAGCAGATATACAAGCTCATAGCGCGGCACCGAGTGCCGCGCTATGAGCTTGTATATCTGCTATTTTTGAATAGCCAAAGACATCTAAAATGACACAGATGCGTTCCAGGTCTAAAAGGGTTAAATAAGGTTATGATACTGTATGTCTACACCACCCCTCGTCACCACGCAAAGAAATTGCCGGTTCATAAGGTTGAATGCATTTACACAATGGCCATATATTTGAGATATATAAAAGGCTTAACAAGCCTGTTAAGTTGTGTGTTGAAAAGAAAATATATTTGGTTCCATGTAGGAAAGACAGATATTGTTAAATGTCTGATTATGCTGCTGAAGTATGAGGAAAAGGTTATTCAGTGATGTGCCATGGAGGGCTGCATGTGCTCAGGTTTAAGGTTTTCTTTAGGGATGCAACAATTAAACAAATTAATCAATTTAACAGATTATATTTT
Source organism: Gymnoscopelus braueri (assembly GCF_963280865.1). NCBI lineage: Eukaryota > Metazoa > Chordata > Actinopteri > Myctophiformes > Myctophidae > Gymnoscopelus > Gymnoscopelus braueri. The sequence continues at coordinate 40,873,569 of NC_137617.1, forward strand.
CGCGCAACACTGCTGTAGCACAAATTATAAAATGGGGATTAAGTGGTTAATCAGATATATAAATTGAGTCTATTATTATTTATTTTCTTTTATCTATTGGATTTCTTTAAAAGAAAAAAATCAATTCATTGATGTATAACATTATATATTTTTAAAAAAATGTCATTATTTGATTATTTGTAATCGATGGAATAATCCATAGTTGCATCCCTAGTTTTCATTCCAACTCAATACTGCACCGGATTTGGAAATAAAACCTGAAAACAGAGAGAGAGCTTCATGGCACATAACTGAACATGATTGAAACCCACTTGGTTATAATGTTATTGATGCCAATTTTCTAAGCGCTTCTCTGACTGACAATTTATGGAAATGCAGTTGATGTATTTTAATAGCTGAGTGAACTAAAGTTGATGGCAATCATAAAAGTATCCCTCTATCTCGCTGCTGATTCCAAACATCCCTGTAACTGTTAACCAAATGTGGAGATGGATCACATTCAGTTGGATGTGTAATGTTTGATAATACCTGGGTGAAACATGACAATGTGAATTATATTGGGTAATCTTTGTAGGATTGCTTGCTGTGTCTGAATGTGATTGACAGATTCATTGACGGTCAATAAAAACCTATTTGAAATAAAAAAAAAACAAATGCGTCTATAATGTAATCCATACAATCTTTAATGCTGAAGAGAGACTATTGTCATATTTTTACACATTCAAAACGGTACAGCCAAGAAAACTGTCCGGGGGGGGGGTGCAGAAGGACTCTGTAGCTCATCGTTTGGGTGAATATTGAATATTGAGAAGGACAGCCTTGGAGACTACTGGTGGTTGTCTAGTGTTTCAGTGTGGTCAGCACTTAACATCATACTATACAGTGCGTGTACTAAATAGTATGACGATTTTGATATGTATTTAATTGATAAAGAGTACAATCGCAAAAAACGATGAAATCATAACATTTTGGTCCTATCGAGTCGATTGGGCACAGGACTTCTGGAAGACGTCATTTTGATGATATCTTGTCACTGTCCCAGCATGTCCTCTTTTCTGTACTTTAAAGAGTAACTACAGGTCTTGATCACATTAAGCAAGCATACACTGGGTTCGTTTAGCATATTGCTGATAAGGTCTGGGTCTTGAGTGCATTTCAGAACTGGTTAATTCTGAAAAGAAAACAAGCTTTCACAGATACTGTGGAAAGCCTGGTCAGACGAGGTTACATTAAACCTTAAAAGCTGTTATTTTCGTGGTTCAGTAAACGGGGAAGTGGGAACTTTAAAAAAAAAAACTGCTTAGTTTGTGTCTCTTATAATTAATTAATTACTATAACAATCTCTAACAATTAAAAAAGTGAGAAAGGCCCCATAAGAAAGTGTTTCAAACTTTCAAAAGTATTAAGAAATCGTAAAAGAAATGTCAAGATGTAGAACAACTATTTGTAGGGTTTGAACCCAGGACCCTTCAACCATGTAGAGAATGTTTGTACATAGTGAGCTATTGAACTTGTTACTCTCCAGAAGCCTAATTAATTTATCAGAAAAAAGCCAAAGGCCTGTTTTCCATTGTGCTCAAAACGGCAAACACATACACATACCTGTATTTAAAAACAATAATAAATTCAACTGCATAATTATCTTGATATATTATATTTTGTTTGTTGTTAGTTAAAGAAGGAAAAAAAGAATTGCTGAGCAGGCAGCTGGTTAGGTTGCTGTGTTAAGACACTGTCTACATCAACATCACCCATTGTGGGTTGTGGGTTCAAACCCTCCTGTTGTCTCTGTCCAAAGTTGAGTTTTAGATTCATTACGCACAAACCTTACATTTCCCCACCAGCATAGAAAGAATGCTATCAGTAATTTATTTACATAATGTATATACACAAAAGAAAATATGCTATGAATAATTATGTTGTCAGTGCCGTTTTTTCAGCCAGCAGGTGTCGCGGCAACAACATGAGACCAAAATACTTGATAGTCACGTGACTTTTTGCTTTTTGTAGTCAAATGTATTTATATCAAATAATAATAATAATAATACCAGCCAATGTCCCTGCCTGGTTGACATCCTTATTTTCTAACTCTATGGTTGACATAATCATTTTAGCCTGCTTTACTTTATGTTCTTTATGGTAGTCACTGGAACCTCTCTCTGTAGGTAGTTAATAGCGATCATATCTTAGCTTTATTGAATTTAGAGGGCGGGGGGGGGGGGGGTTCTAACATTTCGTAATTCATTGTCAGTAATCCATCCATCAGCGTTTTTCGACGACGTCGACTCGTATCGACGTTGTAAAAGACGTGTCTCTTCAACAGATATCTCTTTACCCACTGGGCACACACAATACAACGCCCATAGGCCGTGCATACGCCGTCCATACGACGTCCGAGTCGAGCTATTTTGCAAAAAATATGTTAAAACGACGTCGACTCACGTCTGACTCGGACGTCGTATGGACGGCGTATACACGGCGTTTGGGCGTTGTTGTATGTGTGCCATACCTGCCAACCTCAGACCGTCCGATAACAGGAGTTTTTTTTCCAGGGGGGGGAGCTCTTGACCACGCTGGGGGTCCTCCACCCCCCCCCAGGATTTTTTTAACAGAGTAGATGTAATTTCCAGTATTCTGGTGGATTTTGGGAGTTTGACAATTTTATCAGGCTTTACCCTGGCAAGGGTGGGAGTTGAAACTGTGACTTCTGCTTGTGAGGTGGCTTCTCTATCCATAACAGTCCAGGGGTGGGCAACTTTGTAGATGGTGAGGGCCACTAAATTTCCACACTCACTCTGGGGGGCCGCATTGTTTATCGGCAGGGTCTTGGGACGGTCCGCCTTCGACTCACCCGATTGGACAGAGGAGGAAAACCAGCTCCTGCCTCCAGCAGTTTTATGCTTCAAATGGACAAGTCGTGTAGAGCAGATAAACGCACGGTCTGCGCGACAGGCGGAAAGATCCGCTCTTGCGTGAATCCACGCATTTACATTGACAAAGCATTGGCAGATTCTGCCCCAGAGGTAAAATAAAAGTGCGGTGGGAGCGTGCCCTTAGATGAACATTTTAAAGTATGAATGGGGTTACTAGCAGTAAGTATGTAGGATTAGTAGCCTGTACTCGTTTCCCTTTAAATGTCCATTGCCGCATTGACAATGCATTGGGCGCTTAAAGTTAAATATCTCCCAAACTACAAATGATTTCAAAGAAAAAATCACAAGCATGCATGTCCACAGTAGGGTGGAATTTTTGAACTGTCAATGGAGTTTCTAGGTGAAAGTGTTTTTTTGAGGTCCCAAATTCGTCCATCGACCTCCATTATAAATCTCTGAACTTTTAAAGGAGTACAATTCTAAAACTATTAAACATTTCAAAGATTCCTTTTCCGGCAAACATGTCCACAGTAAGATGAACATTTTAAAGTATGAATGGGGTTACTAGCAGTAAGTATGTAGGATTAGTAGCCTGTACTCGTTTCCCTTTAAATGTCCATTGCTGCATTGACAATGCATTGGGCGCTTAAAGTTAAATATCTCCCAAACTACAAATGATTTCAAAGAAAAAATCACAAGCATGCATGTCCACAGTAGGGTGGAATTTTTGAACTGTCAATGGAGTTTCTAGGTGAAAGTGTTTTTTTGAGGTCCCAAATTCGTCCATCGACCTCCATTATAAATCTCTGAACTTTTAAAGGAGTACAATTCTAAAACTATTAAACATTTCAAAGATTCCTTTTCCGGCAAACATGTCCACAGTAATATGAATGTTTTAAAGTATGAATGGGGTTACTAGCATTAAGTATGTAGGATTAGTAGCCTGTACTCGTTTCCCTTTAAATGTCCATTGCCGCATTGACAATGCATTGGGCGCTTAAAGTTAAATATCTCCCAAACTACAAATGATTTCAAAGAAAAAATCACAAGCATGCATGTCCACAGTAGGGTGGAATTTTTGAACTATGAATGGAGTTTCTAGGTGAAAGTGTTTTTTTGAGGTCCCAAATTCGTCCATTGACCTCCATCATAAATCTCTGAACTTTTAAAGGAGTACAATTCTAAAACTATTAAACATTTCAAAGATTCCTTTTCAGGTAAACATGTCCACAGTAAGATGAACATTTTAAAGTATGAATGGGGTTACTAGCAGTAAGTATGTAGGATTAGTAGCCTGTACTCGTTTCCCTTTAAATGTCCAATGCCGCATTGACAATGCATTGGGCGCTTAAAGTTAAATATCTCCCAAACTACAAATGATTTCAAAGAAAAAATCACAAGCATGCATGTCCACAGTAGGGTGGAATTTTTGAACTGTCAATGGAGTTTCTAGGTGAAAGTGTTTTTTTGAGGTCCCAAATTCGTCCATCGACCTCCATTATAAATCTCTGAACTTTTAAAGGAGTACAATTCTAAAACTATTAAACATTTCAAAGATTCCTTTTCCGGCAAACATGTCCACGTTAATATGAATGTTTTAAAGTATGAATGGGGTTACTAGCATTAAGTATGTAGGATTAGTAGCCTGTACTCGTTTCCCTTTAAATGTCCATTGCCGCATTGACAATGCATTGGGCGCTTAAAGTTAAATATCTCCAAAACTACAAATGATTTCAAAGAAAAAATCACAAGCATGCATGTCCACAGTAGGGTGGAATTTTTGAACTATGAATGGAGTTTCTAGGTGAAAGTGTTTTTTTGAGGTCCCAAATTCGTCCATTGACCTCCATCATAAATCTCTGAACTTTTAAAGGAGTACAATTCTAAAACTATTAAAAATTTCAAAGATTCCTTTTCAGGTAAACATGTCCACAGTAAGATGAACATTTTAAAGTATGAATGGGGTTACTAGGAGTAAGTATGTAGGATTAGTAGCCTGTACTCTTTTCCCTTTAAATGTCCATTGCCGCATTGACAATGCATTGGGCGCTTAAAGTTAAATATCTCCCAAACTACAAATGTAAAGAAAAAATCTTGAACTGTGAACGGAGTTTCTAGGTGAAAGTGTTTATTTGAGGTCCCAAATTCGTCCATCGACCTCCATTATAAATCTCTGAACTTTTAAAGGAGTACAATTCTAAAACTATTAAACATTTCAAAGATTCCTTTTCAGGCAAACATGTCCAAAGTTAGATGAACATTTTAAAGTATGAATGGGGTTACTAGCAGTAAGTATGTAGGATTAGTAGCCTGTACTCGTTTCCCTTTAAATGTCCATTGCCGCATTGACAATGCATTGGGCGCTTAAAGTTAAATATCTCCCAAACTACAAATGATTTCAAAGAAAAAATCACAAGCATGCATGTCCACAGTAGGGTGGAATTTTTGAACTGTCAATGGAGTTTCTAGGTGAAAGTGTTTTTTTGAGGTCCCAAATTCGTCCATCGACCTCCATTATAAATCTCTGAACTTTTAAAGGAGTACAATTCTAAAACTATTAAACATTTCAAAGATTCCTTTTCCGGCAAACATGTCCACAGTAAGATGAACATTTTAAAGTATGAATGGGGTTACTAGCAGTAAGTATGTAGGATTAGTAGCCTGTACTCGTTTCCCTTTAAATGTCCATTGCTGCATTGACAATGCATTGGGCGCTTAAAGTTAAATATCTCCCAAACTACAAATGATTTCAAAGAAAAAATCACAAGCATGCATGTCCACAGTAGGGTGGAATTTTTGAACTGTCAATGGAGTTTCTAGGTGAAAGTGTTTTTTTGAGGTCCCAAATTCGTCCATCGACCTCCATTATAAATCTCTGAACTTTTAAAGGAGTACAATTCTAAAACTATTAAACATTTCAAAGATTCCTTTTCCGGCAAACATGTCCACAGTAATATGAATGTTTTAAAGTATGAATGGGGTTACTAGCATTAAGTATGTAGGATTAGTAGCCTGTACTCGTTTCCCTTTAAATGTCCATTGCCGCATTGACAATGCATTGGGCGCTTAAAGTTAAATATCTCCCAAACTACAAATGATTTCAAAGAAAAAATCACAAGCATGCATGTCCACAGTAGGGTGGAATTTTTGAACTATGAATGGAGTTTCTAGGTGAAAGTGTTTTTTTGAGGTCCCAAATTCGTCCATTGACCTCCATCATAAATCTCTGAACTTTTAAAGGAGTACAATTCTAAAACTATTAAACATTTCAAAGATTCCTTTTCAGGTAAACATGTCCACAGTAAGATGAACATTTTAAAGTATGAATGGGGTTACTAGCAGTAAGTATGTAGGATTAGTAGCCTGTACTCGTTTCCCTTTAAATGTCCAATGCCGCATTGACAATGCATTGGGCGCTTAAAGTTAAATATCTCCCAAACTACAAATGATTTCAAAGAAAAAATCACAAGCATGCATGTCCACAGTAGGGTGGAATTTTTGAACTGTCAATGGAGTTTCTAGGTGAAAGTGTTTTTTTGAGGTCCCAAATTCGTCCATCGACCTCCATTATAAATCTCTGAACTTTTAAAGGAGTACAATTCTAAAACTATTAAACATTTCAAAGATTCCTTTTCCGGCAAACATGTCCACGTTAATATGAATGTTTTAAAGTATGAATGGGGTTACTAGCATTAAGTATGTAGGATTAGTAGCCTGTACTCGTTTCCCTTTAAATGTCCATTGCCGCATTGACAATGCATTGGGCGCTTAAAGTTAAATATCTCCAAAACTACAAATGATTTCAAAGAAAAAATCACAAGCATGCATGTCCACAGTAGGGTGGAATTCTTGAACTATGAATGGAGTTTCTAGGTGAAAGTGTTTTTTTGAGGTCCCAAATTCGTCCATTGACCTCCATCATAAATCTCTGAACTTTTAAAGGAGTACAATTCTAAAACTATTAAAAATTTCAAAGATTCCTTTTCAGGTAAACATGTCCACAGTAAGATGAACATTTTAAAGTATGAATGGGGTTACTAGGAGTAAGTATGTAGGATTAGTAGCCTGTACTCTTTTCCCTTTAAATGTCCATTGCCGCATTGACAATGCATTGGGCGCTTAAAGTTAAATATCTCCCAAACTACAAATGTAAAGAAAAAATCTTGAACTGTGAACGGAGTTTCTAGGTGAAAGTGTTTATTTGAGGTCCCAAATTCGTCCATCGACCTCCATTATAAATCTCTGAACTTTTAAAGGAGTACAATTCTAAAACTATTAAACATTTCAAAGATTCCTTTTCAGGCAAACATGTCCAAAGTTAGATGAACATTTTAAAGTATGAATGGGGTTACTAGCAGTAAGTATGTAGGATTAGTAGCCTGTACTCGTTTCCCTTTAAATGTCCATTGCCGCATTGACAATGCATTGGGCGCTTAAAGTTAAATATCTCCCAAACTACAAATGATTTCAAAGAAAAAATCACAAGCATGCATGTCCACAGTAGGGTGGAATTTTTGAACTGTCAATGGAGTTTCTAGGTGAAAGTGTTTTTTTGAGGTCCCAAATTCGTCCATCGACCTCCATTATAAATCTCTGAACTTTTAAAGGAGTACAATTCTAAAACTATTAAACATTTCAAAGATTCCTTTTCCGGCAAACATGTCCACAGTAAGATGAACATTTTAAAGTATGAATGGGGTTACTAGCAGTAAGTATGTAGGATTAGTAGCCTGTACTCGTTTCCCTTTAAATGTCCATTGCTGCATTGACAATGCATTGGGCGCTTAAAGTTAAATATCTCCCAAACTACAAATGATTTCAAAGAAAAAATCACAAGCATGCATGTCCACAGTAGGGTGGAATTTTTGAACTGTCAATGGAGTTTCTAGGTGAAAGTGTTTTTTTGAGGTCCCAAATTCGTCCATCGACCTCCATTATAAATCTCTGAACTTTTAAAGGAGTACAATTCTAAAACTATTAAACATTTCAAAGATTCCTTTTCCGGCAAACATGTCCACAGTAATATGAATGTTTTAAAGTATGAATGGGGTTACTAGCATTAAGTATGTAGGATTAGTAGCCTGTACTCGTTTCCCTTTAAATGTCCATTGCCGCATTGACAATGCATTGGGCGCTTAAAGTTAAATATCTCCCAAACTACAAATGATTTCAAAGAAAAAATCACAAGCATGCATGTCCACAGTAGGGTGGAATTTTTGAACTATGAATGGAGTTTCTAGGTGAAAGTGTTTTTTTGAGGTCCCAAATTCGTCCATTGACCTCCATCATAAATCTCTGAACTTTTAAAGGAGTACAATTCTAAAACTATTAAACATTTCAAAGATTCCTTTTCAGGTAAACATGTCCACAGTAAGATGAACATTTTAAAGTATGAATGGGGTTACTAGGAGTAAGTATGTAGGATTAGTAGCCTGTACTCTTTTCCCTTTAAATGTCCATTGCCGCATTGACAATGCATTGGGCGCTTAAAGTTAAATATCTCCCAAACTACAAATGTAAAGAAAAAATCTTGAACTGTGAACGGAGTTTCTAGGTGAAAGTGTTTATTTGAGGTCCCAAATTCGTCCATCGACCTCCATTATAAATCTCTGAACTTTTAAAGGAGTACAATTCTAAAACTATTAAACATTTCAAAGATTCCTTTTCCGGCAAACATGTCCACAGTAAGATGAACATTTTAAAGTATGAATGGGGTTACTAGCAGTAAGTATGTAGGATTAGTAGCCTGTACTCGTTTCCCTTTAAATGTCCATTGCTGCATTGACAATGCATTGGGCGCTTAAAGTTAAATATCTCCCAAACTACAAATGATTTCAAAGAAAAAATCACAAGCATGCATGTCCACAGTAGGGTGGAATTTTTGAACTGTCAATGGAGTTTCTAGGTGAAAGTGTTTTTTTGAGGTCCCAAATTCGTCCATCGACCTCCATTATAAATCTCTGAACTTTTAAAGGAGTACAATTCTAAAACTATTAAACATTTCAAAGATTCCTTTTCCGGCAAACATGTCCACAGTAATATGAATGTTTTAAAGTATGAATGGGGTTACTAGCATTAAGTATGTAGGATTAGTAGCCTGTACTCGTTTCCCTTTAAATGTCCATTGCCGCATTGACAATGCATTGGGCGCTTAAAGTTAAATATCTCCCAAACTACAAATGATTTCAAAGAAAAAATCACAAGCATGCATGTCCACAGTAGGGTGGAATTTTTGGACTATGAATGGAGTTTCTAGGTGAAAGTGTTTTTTTGAGGTCCCAAATTCGTCCATTGACCTCCATCATAAATCTCTGAACTTTTAAAGGAGTACAATTCTAAAACTATTAAAAATTTCAAAGATTCCTTTTCAGGTAAACATGTCCACAGTAAGATGAACATTTTAAAGTATGAATGGGGTTACTAGCAGTAAGTATGTAGGATTAGTAGCCTGTACTCGTTTCCCTTTAAATGTCCATTGCTGCATTGACAATGCATTGGGCGCTTAAAGTTAAATATCTCCCAAACTACAAATGATTTCAAAGAAAAAATCACAAGCATGCATGTCCACAGTAGGGTGGAATTTTTGAACTGTCAATGGAGTTTCTAGGTGAAAGTGTTTTTTTGAGGTCCCAAATTCGTCCATCGACCTCCATTATAAATCTCTGAACTTTTAAAGGAGTACAATTCTAAAACTATTAAACATTTCAAAGATTCCTTTTCCGGCAAACATGTCCACAGTAATATGAATGTTTTAAAGTATGAATGGGGTTACTAGCATTAAGTATGTAGGATTAGTAGCCTGTACTCGTTTCCCTTTAAATGTCCATTGCCGCATTGACAATGCATTGGGCGCTTAAAGTTAAATATCTCCCAAACTACAAATGATTTCAAAGAAAAAATCACAAGCATGCATGTCCACAGTAGGGTGGAATTTTTGAACTATGAATGGAGTTTCTAGGTGAAAGTGTTTTTTTGAGGTCCCAAATTCGTCCATTGACCTCCATCATAAATCTCTGAACTTTTAAAGGAGTACAATTCTAAAACTATTAAAAATTTCAAAGATTCCTTTTCAGGTAAACATGTCCACAGTAAGATGAACATTTTAAAGTATGAATGGGGTTACTAGGAGTAAGTATGTAGGATTAGTAGCCTGTACTCTTTTCCCTTTAAATGTCCATTGCCGCATTGACAATGCATTGGGCGCTTAAAGTTAAATATCTCCCAAACTACAAATGTAAAGAAAAAATCTTGAACTGTGAACGGAGTTTCTAGGTGAAAGTGTTTATTTGAGGTCCCAAATTCGTCCATCGACCTCCATTATAAATCTCTGAACTTTTAAAGGAGTACAATTCTAAAACTATTAAACATTTCAAAGATTCCTTTTCAGGCAAACATGTCCACAGTTAGATGAACATTTTAAAGTATGAATGGGGTTACTAGCAGTAAGTATGTAGGATTAGTAGCCTGTACTCGTTTCCCTTTAAATGTCCATTGCCGCATTGACAATGCATTGGGCGCTTAAAGTTAAATATCTCCCAAACTACAAATGATTTCAAAGAAAAAATCACAAGCATGCATGTCCACAGTAGGGTGGAATTTTTGAACTGTCAATGGAGTTTCTAGGTGAAAGTGTTTTTTTGAGGTCCCAAATTCGTCCATCGACCTCCATTATAAATCTCTGAACTTTTAAAGGAGTACAATTCTAAAACTATTAAACATTTCAAAGATTCCTTTTCCGGCAAACATGTCCACAGTAAGATGAACATTTTAAAGTATGAATGGGGTTACTAGCAGTAAGTATGTAGGATTAGTAGCCTGTACTCGTTTCCCTTTAAATGTCCATTGCTGCATTGACAATGCATTGGGCGCTTAAAGTTAAATATCTCCCAAACTACAAATGATTTCAAAGAAAAAATCACAAGCATGCATGTCCACAGTAGGGTGGAATTTTTGAACTGTCAATGGAGTTTCTAGGTGAAAGTGTTTTTTTGAGGTCCCAAATTCGTCCATCGACCTCCATTATAAATCTCTGAACTTTTAAAGGCGTACAATTCTAAAACTATTAAACATTTCAAAGATTCCTTTTCCGGCAAACATGTCCACAGTAATATGAATGTTTTAAAGTATGAATGGGGTTACTAGCATTAAGTATGTAGGATTAGTAGCCTGTACTCGTTTCCCTTTAAATGTCCATTGCCGCATTGACAATGCATTGGGCGCTTAAAGTTAAATATCTCCCAAACTACAAATGATTTCAAAGAAAAAATCACAAGCATGCATGTCCACAGTAGGGTGGAATTTTTGAACTATGAATGGAGTTTCTAGGTGAAAGTGTTTTTTTGAGGTCCCAAATTCGTCCATTGACCTCCATTATAAATCTCTGAACTTTTAAAGGAGTACAATTCTAAAACTATTAAACATTTCAAAGATTCCTTTTCAGGTAAACATGTCCACAGTAAGATGAACATTTTAAAGTATGAATGGGGTTACTAGCAGTAAGTATGTAGGATTAGTAGCCTGTACTCGTTTCCCTTTAAATGTCCAATGCCGCATTGACAATGCATTGGGCGCTTAAAGTTAAATATCTCCCAAACTACAAATGATTTCAAAGAAAAAATCACAAGCATGCATGTCCACAGTAGGGTGGAATTTTTGAACTGTCAATGGAGTTTCTAGGTGAAAGTGTTTTTTTGAGGTCCCAAATTCGTCCATCGACCTCCATTATAAATCTCTGAACTTTTAAAGGAGTACAATTCTAAAACTATTAAACATTTCAAAGATTCCTTTTCCGGCAAACATGTCCACAGTAATATGAATGTTTTAAAGTATGAATGGGGTTACTAGCATTAAGTATGTAGGATTAGTAGCCTGTACTCGTTTCCCTTTAAATGTCCATTGCCGCATTGACAATGCATTGGGCGCTTAAAGTTAAATATCTCCCAAACTACAAATGATTTCAAAGAAAAAATCACAAGCATGCATGTCCACAGTAGGGTGGAATTTTTTAACTATGAATGGAGTTTCTAGGTGAAAGTGTTTTTTTGAGGTCCCAAATTCGTCCATTGACCTCCATCATAAATCTCTGAACTTTTAAAGGAGTACAATTCTAAAACTATTAAAAATTTCAAAGATTCCTTTTCAGGTAAACATGTCCACAGTAAGATGAACATTTTAAAGTATGAATGGGGTTACTAGGAGTAAGTATGTAGGATTAGTAGCCTGTACTCGTTTCCCTTTAAATGTCCAATGCCGCATTGACAATGCATTGGGCGCTTAAAGTTAAATATCTCCCAAACTACAAATGATTTCAAAGAAAAAATCTCAAATATGCATGTCCACAGTAGGGTGGAATTTTTGAACTGTGAATGGAGTTTCTAGGTGAAAGTGTTTTTTTGAGGTCCCAAATTCGTCCATCGACCTCCATTATAAATCTCTGAACTTTTAGAGGAGTACAATTCTAAAACTATTAAACATTTCAAAGATTCCTTTTCCGGCAAACATGTCCACAGTAAGATGAACATTTTAAAGTATGAATGGGGTTACTAGCAGTAAGTATGTAGGATTAGTAGCCTGTACTCGTTTCCCTTTAAACGTCCATTGCCGCATTGACAATGCATTGGGCGCTTAAAGTTAAATATCTCCCAAACTACAAATGATTTCAAAGAAAAAAATCTCAAGCATGCATGTCCACAGTAGGGTGGAATTTTTGAACTGTGAATGGAATTTCTAGGTGAAAGTGTTTTTTTGAGTTCCCAAATTCGTCCATCGACCTCCATTATAAATATCTGAACTTTTAAAGGAGTATAATTCTAAAACTATTAAACATTTCAAAGATTCCTTTTCAGGCAAACATGTCCACAGTAAGATGAACATTTTAAAGTATGAATGGGTTTACTAGCAGTAAGTATGTAGGATTAGTAGCCTGTACTCGTTTCCCTTTAAATGTCCATTGCCGCATTGACAATGCATTGGGCGCTTAAAGTTAAATATCTCCCAAACTACAAATGATTTCAAAGAAAAAATCACAAGCATGCATGTCCACAGTAGGGTGGAATTTTTTAACTATGAATGGAGTTTCTAGGTGAAAGTGTTTTTTTGAGGTCCCAAATTCGTCCATTGACCTCCATCATAAATCTCTGAACTTTTAAAGGAGTACAATTCTAAAACTATTAAACATTTCAAAGATTCATTTTTAGGCAAACATGTCCACAGTAAGATGAACATTTTAAAGTATGAATGGGGTTATTAGCAGTAAGTATGTAGGATTAGTAGCCTGTACTCGTTTCCCTTTAAATGTCCATTGCCGCATTGACAATGCATTGGGCGCTTAAAGTTAAATATCTCCCAAACTACAAATGATTTCAAAGAAAAAATCTCAATCATGCATGTCCACAGTAAGGTGGAATTTTTGAACTGTGAATGGAGTTTATAGGTGAAAGTGTTTTTTTGAGGTCCCAAATTCGTCCATCGACCTCCTGTATAAATCTCTGAACTTTTAAAGGAGTACAATTCTAAAACTATTAAACATTTCAAAGATTCCTTTTCAGGCAAACATGTCCACAGTAAGATGAACATTTTAAAGTATGAATGGGGTTACTAGCAGTAAGTATGTAGGATTAGTAGCCTGTACTCGTTTCCCTTTAAATGTCCATTGCCGCATTGACAATGCATTGGGCGCTTAAAGTTAAATATCTCCCAAACTACAAATGATTTCAAAGAAAAAATCTCAAGCATGCATGTCCACAGTAGGGTGGAATTTTTGAACTGTGAATGGAGTTTCTAGGTGAAAGTGTTTTTTTGAGGTCCCAAATTCGTCCATCGACCTCCAGTATAAATCTCTGAACTTTTAAAGGAGTACAATTCTAAAACTATTAAACATTTCAAAGATTCCTTTTCAGGCAAACATGTCCACAGTAAGATGAACATTTTAAAGTATGAATGGGGTTACTAGCAGTAAGTATGTAGGATTAGTAGCCTGTACTCGTTTCCCTTTAAATGTCCATTGCCGCATTGACAATGCATTGGGCGCTTAAAGTTAAATATCTCCCAAACTACAAATGATTTCAAAGAAAAAATCTCAAGCATGTATGTCCACAGTAGGGTGGAATTTTTTAACTGTGAATGGAGTTTCTAGGTGAAAGTGTTTTTTTGAGGTCCCAAATTCGTCCATCGACCTCCATTATAAATCTCTGAACTTTTAAAGGAGTACAATTCTAAAACTATTAAACATTTCAAAGATTCCTTTTCAGGCAAACATGTCCACAGTAAGATGAACATTTTAAAGTATGAATGGGGTTACTAGCAGTAAGTATGTAGGATTAGTAGCCTGTACTCGTTTCCCTTTAAATGTCCATTGCCGCATTGACAATGCATTGGGCGCTTAAAGTTAAATATCTCCCAAACTACAAATGATTTCAAAGAAAAAATCTCAAGCATGCATGTCCACAGTAGGGTGGAATTTTTGAACTGTGAATGGAGTTTCTAGGTGAAAGTGTTTTTTTGAGGTCCCAAATTCGTCCATCGACCTCCATTAAAAATCTCTGAACTTTTAAAGGAGTACAATTCTAAAACTATTAAACATTTCAAAGATTCATTTTTAGGCAAACATGTCCACAGTAAGATGAACATTTTAAAGTATGAATGGGGTTATTAGCAGTAAGTATGTAGGATTAGTAGCCTGTACTTGTTTCCCTTTAAATGTCCATTGCCGCATTGACAATGCATTGGGCGCTTAAAGTTAAATATCTCCCAAACTACAAATGATTTCAAAGAAAAAATCTCAAGCATGCATGTCCACAGTAGGGTGGAATTTTTGAACTGTCAATGGAGTTTCTAGGTGAAAGTGTTTTTTTGAGGTCCCAAATTCGTCCATCGACCTCCATTAAAAATCTCTGAACTTTTAAAGGAGTACAATTCTAAAACTATTAAACATTTCAAAGATTCATTTTTAGGCAAACATGTCCACAGTAAGATGAACATTTTAAAGTATGAATGGGGTTATTAGCAGTAAGTATGTAGGATTAGTAGCCTGTACTTGTTTCCCTTTAAATGTCCATTGCCGCATTGACAATGCATTGGGTGCTTAAAGTTAAATATCTCCCAAACTACAAATGATTTCAAAGAAAAAATCTCAAGCATGCATGTCCACAGTAAGGTGGAATTTTTGAACTGTGAATGGAGTTTCTAGGTGAAAGTGTTTTTTTGAGGTCCCAAATTCGTCCATCGACCTCCATTATAAATCTCTGAACTTTTAAAGGAGTACAATTCTAAAACTATTAAACATTTCAAAGATTCCTTTTCAGGCAAACATGTCCACAGTAAGATGAACATTTTAAAGTATGAATGGGGTTACTAGCAGTAAGTATGTAGGATTAGTAGCCTGTACTCGTTTCCCTTTAAATGTCCATTGCCGCATTGACAATGCATTGGGCACTTAAAGTTAAATATCTCCCAAACTACAAATGATTTCAAAGAAAAAATCTCAAGCATGCATGTCCACAATAGGGTGGAATTTTTGAACTGTGAATGGAGTTTCTAGGTGAAAGTGTTTTTTTGAGGTCCCAAATTCGTCCATCGACCTCCAGTATAAATCTCTGAACTTTTAAAGGAGTACAATTCTAAAACTATTAAACATTTCAAAGATTCCTTTTCAGGCAAACATGTCCACAGTAAGATGAACATTTTAAAGTATGAATGGGGTTACTAGCAGTAAGTATGTAGGATTAGTAGCCTGTACTCGTTTCCCTTTAAATGTCCATTGCCGCATTGACAATGCATTGGGCGCTTAAAGTTAAATATCTCCCAAACTACAAATGATTTCAAAGAAAAAATCTCAAGCATGTATGTCCACAGTAGGGTGGAATTTTTGAACTGTGAATGGAGTTTCTAGGTGAAAGTGTTTTTTTGAGGTCCCAAATTCGTCCATCGACCTCCATTATAAATCTCTGAACTTTTAAAGGAGTACAATTCTAAAACTATTAAACATTTCAAAGATTCCTTTTCAGGCAAACATGTCCACAGTAAGATGAACATTTTAAAGTATGAATGGGGTTACTAGCAGTAAGTATGTAGGATTAGTAGCCTGTACTCGTTTCCCTTTAAATGTCCATTGCCGCATTGACAATGCATTGGGCGCTTAAAGTTAAATATCTCCCAAACTACAAATGATTTCAAAGAAAAAATCTCAAGCATGCATGTCCACAGTAGGGTGGAATTTTTGAACTGTGAATGGAGTTTCTAGGTGAAAGTGTTTTTTTTAGGTCCCAAATTCGTCCATCAACCTCCATTATAAATCTCTGAACTTTTAAAGGAGTACAATTCTAAAACTATTAAACATTTCAAAGATTGTTTTTCAGGCAAACATGTCCACAGTAAGATGAACATTTTCGAATGGGGTTTCTAGGGGTAAGTATGTAGGACTAGTTGAATGTCCCCCTCTCAGGTATCCAGCAATACAGCAGAAGGACAAGACTCAGAGTCCAGAGATGGCAACAATGATCACTTAACTTAAAATGCATTTCTGTAAAACTTTAGCTGGGAAGAGTTCTTTCAGATATAACCCACCACCTTTAACTGTCAGGAAACAGGGTAGGGACACAGTCCCCCCGATGGTCCTCCGTGTATGTTGATGGCATGGGACTTGAACCTGCACACAGTCTGTAGCAGAGGCAACCGATTAAGATCAAGATAAACCAAACCCTACCACTGCGCCAACGTACCTTTGGGCCCTCAACAGGTGTCTCCTAGTGCTTTTGACTTGCTTTTTTGTATTTTGGCCTTGAAAATGTTAAAGTACTACAGCATTGAAATAAGGGACAACTGGGATTTGAACATGGAACCTTCCATTTGTTAGCCCTGTATCTTCACCACGGCACCACCGCTGTTCATACTTAGTCCATTGTCTTGCGCTCACTTTAGTAAAAGATTAGATAAAGGTGCAAGAGTCAGGCAAAGGTTGGAGAAATGTCCAAGCTGAATTTGAACCGGGAACCTTCTGGTTGTAAGCCCTGTATTTTACCCACTGCACCACAGTGGTTCTTACTGACTGATGCACTGATTTCAAAGTAAAAAATCTCAAGCATGCATGTCCACAGTAAGGTGGAATTTTTGAATTGTGAATCAAGTTTATAGGTTAAAGTATGAAGGAACAGCGAGGTGCCAAAGTTTTCAGATGTACGTTTTAAAAGTTAAATATCTCAGAAACTACAAAACATTTCAAAGTAAAACGTTCAAGCATGTGTGTCTACAGTAAGCTGAATTATAAAAAAGTGTGAATGGAGTTTCTAGGTGAAAGTGTTTTTTGAGGTGTAAAAAATCTTCCATTGGCCTCCATTGTAATTGTCTGAACTTTTAAAGGAGTATATTTCTAAAACCATGAAACAGCCTGAAAAAAAAACGCGTCAGCCCAGCAACCCTATGTAAAGCATAGGCCACTAGGTTGCACATGAACTCTGCAGCCGCACTGAGGCCACTGCTGGAGAGCATCCCAGCCCAAACATTAACGTAACTTATAATTGGGCCGCGCGGCCCGGAAATGACCGTAATAATCCTAAAATGGGAGCAAAAATATATTTAAAAAAAAAGAATAAATACAATTTTTCTTTATTTATTTTTTTTGCCCGGTATGCCAAATGGCCAGTCCGCCCCTGCCTGCAGACGCTGTCAGAGATCCTGCAGCAGCTGACCAATCAGAAGATCTCCATGGAGGAGGACATCCACACCACGTTTGACGAGCTCCACAAGACCCACAACGTCCGTAAGAGTGTCCTTCTGATGGAGCTGGAGGTCAACTATGGCCTCAAGCAGAAGGTCAGCTTCACATACCAGGCTTTATTTCACCCCTTGTTTTCTCACAATTTAGTCCTTATTCCAATTAAAGGTACTGAAATTGATATTTTATAAACCACTTAAACCCCATATGGTTGACCGAAGTCCCCCAGGGCTCAATACTAGTGTCTTTTCTGTTTTCTTGCTCATTTCAACACCCAATTAAAATACAAGTTAAAGGGGGATATTTATAATTGTTATATATCTCATGTGTATG
Organism: Gymnoscopelus braueri; assembly: GCF_963280865.1. Lineage (NCBI taxonomy): Eukaryota > Metazoa > Chordata > Actinopteri > Myctophiformes > Myctophidae > Gymnoscopelus > Gymnoscopelus braueri. The sequence goes on from NC_137617.1 coordinate 40,891,485, forward strand.
TCTTTTGTTATAAATAAAACAAATCATTATTGAAAGACAATGCAATGAAATAACAAAATTATTGAGTAATTGAGTTATTGAAAAATGACAATGGCCCCGATTCATAACGAGGGTCGTAAATATGGGGTAAATAAAGTTCGTAAAGGCCGGTCGTATTTTGGTAGTCACAAACGGACGTGCAATTCCCAAAGGGGTTCGTATATCACAGAGACGTGCGTACAACCAGTGCGTATGACCAGGTGTGATGATTACTCTGGAAGGCTGCGTCCAACAGCATCCAACTTTAACGTCACCGTGCTGAACCGTGCTAAACAGCGTTGCCATGTCCGCTTATTATAAGCGAATTTGGGCTTATTTTTCTGTAAAGTTGCTTGTAAATATTGGTAGCTGTGGGGACCGCGTTTTTTTGGGCTTGTTTCTAAAGTGTAGTTGGTTTTGGGCTTGCTTCACAATTGTTCAATTGTTTTAACCGGTGGTTCTCAAATATTTTTATGACATGGACCCCCAAGTTAATATGTAGGCTAATTTATCCCTATAAGCCCCATCTGAAAATGTTTTGTGCCAGCTGGAGGCAGATTTGTGTTGTTAGAATGTTTAAAAAATCTTCCAAATATTGCACATTTTATTACAAGATTTTTTTTAAATATAGCAGATCTACAAGCTCACAACGGTTTAATTAAAGTGCTTATAATGGCCTAAGTGCCAGTTGCTTCTTTTGGGCTTGTTTTCCTAGACCTGGTTGCTTATTTCTCTCACAACATCTGGCAACGCTGATGAAAGTTTGAAGTTCAACTCCGCCTCGTCTAAAGATAACAGATGCGGCTTCGCATCGCCTTGACAACTTACTGTTCTGTCTGGAAGTGGATCACGTAATAAATGCTCTCATGTGTAATGAGAATAAATAAGTTTACAAGGTTTAACCCCATTACCAAATAAAAGGCTAATAAAACGTGGAAATATTAGGGGAATATTAGATCTGTTGTGTGTGGTGTTCATGTGATCAAAATACAGTAGAGTAGCCTACAGTAGACTATTAGCCTACAAATTAATACTGCAGCACGGACAGAGGTGCGTCAGTCCCTCCGCAGTTTCATTAAGGCATCATAGCCTATTTTCATTATTACATGACACTTTGCCTGAGATGGCCCGCTGGCAAACACACTGAGGGACGGGGACCTAATAATTCAACTCTAAATGCAACTGATAGCCTAGAAAATAAATAAAAAGCGGTGGAATCTACATCATGTCTATATGATGCATACTGTAGGCTACAAGCAATATATAGTTTGACATAATTTTTTTTATTTTTTATATATATGTGTTGACAAATGTTGGGCATATATATATTTTATTTGAGGTTTGCCACTGTTGTAATTGATTTTGGCATGAAGAATAAAGCATTCTAAAGACATACGCACATTTCAGCCCTGGTAAGACAGCCTCAGGGCTGACCTGAGAACGTGCGCACCTGACGCACAAAACACAGACCAAAAAACTTTTATGAATCCGACTGCAGGTGTAGGATTTGTCCTAAATGCCGGTAGGTACAAAATATGGTCGTAAATCCCTTTATGAATCGGGGCCAATTGACTTTGATATTTCAATGACAAGATGCTGCTTAATGGTCAAAATCAATATCATAAAGGAATTATAAATGTCAGAATTAGTCTTATTGCACCTGTTTTTAGTCCTAACAATGGCTAAGTTATGGCCAAGATCTTCGGAATAGCAAAATGACCTCTACCATGACCTTTCAAGGTCAACATATATATAATATCAGAAATAAATTCCCCACCCTACAATTAGTCAACATGGAGGTATTGCATGTGTATACTGTACACTCAGAAACAAATCAAATTTCATTGCGCCATTCGTGGCGGATGAGCACCTCTGTGATTTTTTATGTCTAGGTATTGAAACAGTTCAAGTGAGAAATTCTCCTACACCAAAATTGCGAAGCAGGTACAGGACTACTGTGCAGATAATGTGGGGAGATAATGGCAAAAAAATGAATGTCCTAAAAAAGTATTAAAGCTACTCATTTGAAAAGGCTATCATGTTTCAAAGTACTTATTATGTTTGCTCATTTGTTGCTTGTTTTGTTGCTCGTTTGTGCTTGTTTTTGTTTTGGGTTTTGGTTATGTTTAAACTTGCATGTTAGTGCAAGTACTGGTTGTATGCGCCGATCATCAAGGATATATATATTTTTAATTGGATAGGGGGGCAGGTATTAATAAGAATGTATTCTTCTTCCTGCTCCTTTTCGCTCTTGGGTGTATGTGATTTAATGAATTATTGAAATTATGAATTGTGTGAACTGTAATACACTACCATATGCGAAACAAAATAAAATGAAATGAAATATGGACCCTACAAACAAAATGGTGCCAAAGAGATTTTGTCCCTGACTTCTGGTCTGGCCCATGGACTATATATGGAGTATATTGTTGCTGTAGGGCAGAAACCTCTTATCTCCATGTATTCTAACCTTTTGTGTTTTTTCCCCCGTAAATTAACACCCTACTTGATCATACTACAGCGTCACACAAAAGCATCAAAAGTAGCAGATCGACAAGCTCTAAACGCTGGAGGTCAACTATGGCCTCAAGCAGAAGGTCAGCTTTACATACCAGGCTTTTTTTCACCCCTTGTTTTCTTCCATGTTTAGTCATTATTCCAATTAAAGGTAGTGTGTTGATATTTTATTAACCACTTAAACCCCATAATATTATGGTTGACCGGAGTCCTTCAGGGCTCAATACTAGTGTATTTTCTGTTTTCTGTTATTGTGGGGAAAGCTTTCGCTGAAAATAGCCGATCGGCAAGCTCACAATGCGACGCAACATGAGCTTGTCCATCTGCTATTTTCAGCAAAAGCTTTCCCCACTGGGGTTTAAGTGGTTAACCTTTTTGTTAAAAAGTCAAAGCTCTATATTCTGATAATCATCGCTATACAGTGTTTGTTGAAAGAACATACATTTTCAGGTTTTCAGGTGGGTTGTCAATTTCATCCAATCAGTAGAGAGTACCCAATTTCTCATCTTCATTTGTTATTATTCTGCTCATTTCTCTGCAAAGCAAAATGAGGATCAGTTTAACCACTTTAACACTATTTTATACTAAGGTTATTTGAAAATAGCTGATCTACAAGCTCACTGTGAGCTTGCAGATCTGCTATTTTCGAAACATTTTGGAGTTGTGGAATCATTTTTAACATTTTGAAAACAAATCTTCTTATGGGGGTCCCTGGCTGGAACAGAATCTCTTCAGACGGGGGTTTGCGACCAAAATACACATCAATGTGGGGGTCCTTGGCATGAGGATGTTTGAGAACCACTGCTTTAGAGCACATTTCATGCATAAAATGCAATACAGTGGCCATTAAAGTCCAGATTAAACTGCATTTGGAAACGATTTCAGTTGCATATCGTGGCGTAGTTCTGAGTGAAACAGGACAGGGAGGCGGGACATAACATTGGTAGGAGTTTCATTTGAACACTGAGTGGCCATCACAACAAACATGGAGAATTACAATAAAAAATTGAAGATTGATTGATGGGTGGATGAGTGGTGTAGTCTATGTCTAGACACTATGATTATATTCAAGGATTAGGGTTAGATGCAATACAATACATGCACACAATGCTATTTTAATATATTTATTTTATTCAACTCTTTTCTTTTCTTTACAAATTGGTGACACAAATTTGTATATGTAATGCTAGGATGTGCACTGTCATCTGAATATAAGATTTAAGTAATATAAACATACATTTACAAATTAATGTTATGATTTAAATGCTAATTACATCTCTTTTAGACAGGAGAAGTGATGATCAGTGGAGCTGAGTTTTTACCATTATTATTAGGATGAAGATTAAATAATGTTTCTCAAGTGAATCAATTAGTCACAGCAGTTAAATGGATTGGAAATGACAGTTAAAAATGTTAAAACAAATAAAACAAGTTAATTAGCCCTTCCATAGACACTTGTTGACTTTGTTAAAAAAGAAGAAAAAAAGAAAAGAGGTTTAAATTAGTCAGTGTGATTGACAGGAGAGATTATCAGAGGGGCAGAGTTTTTACCACCATCATCAAGACTTGGAGAGAAGAATGGATAGAGTTTCTCAGTGAAGGTGCAGCCAGTGAAAGAGTAGAGATGAACTCTGGTCTCCACATCATAAAAGGAGACCAGACCCTCCTCATAATCCACAAACACTCCCACTTTCTGGAGCTCCTCTCTTACAGGGAGGAGGAGGCCAGCAAGAGCCTCGTACTCATTTCCATTCTTCAAACTTAAACTCCAGGAACCATCGTCAGGGCTCAGTGCGATATCCCATTTCCTCTTGATGGACTCTCTGGCCACTCCTAAATCCCATGCAGTCTTCCCTCTAACCTGAACCTCATAGTAAAACCTTCCTGAGGAGAAGCTTTGTTTTCCTAAGACACAGGCAACTGTAGAGAATCTCCCTTTGTTGTCTGGGAGATTCTTCTGTACGTTTCCACAACTCACTTGTTTTTCATCCTCAGACAGGATGAGAAAGGGATTTGCTGTATCAGGGTCCAGAGATACTTCCACTGCATATTTCTGGATCCTCCTCAGCTCAATATCACATAGCTGCTTCTCCATCTCTTGACAGAGTTTCTTCTCCAGCTGAGCCACAGCTGTCCTCACAGTCCCCACATATGAAGACTGATGGACATTGATGTTTGTCCAGTCCTTGGTGGGTAGAGGGGTGTTGATGGATGAGACGTTCTGGAGGAGGTGGAGGTGGTCTTCAGTGTGTGAGAGCTGCTTCAGCTCAGAGCTTCTCTTCTTTAACTCAGTGATTTCCTGTTGCAGATCTTTAATGAAGCCTTCAGCCTGTTTCTCTGATGTTTTCTGCTTCTCTTCAATCACATCAATGAGCTCAGCCTGGCTTCTCTCAATACCGCTCATCAGAGCAGTGAAGACCTGCACACTGTCTGCTATCTCTCTGTCTGCATCTTTCTTGCTGAGCTGTACTGAGTGTTTGACCTCCTGAATCTTCACTTGTCTCACCTGGATCATCTGCTGAACTTCAGCCTCTGTCTTTCCCAGCTCAGCCTTCTTCCCTTCATATGCCTCTTTCAGAGATACAATTTGATGTAACCTGTGGTCTGACTCGGTGCAGAACTGACACACACACATGTGGTCAGTTTTACAGAACAGCTCCAGAGGTCTGTCATGTTTCTTACACAGAATGTCTTCCAGGTTCTTTACAGGGTTGATTAGTTTGTGTCGTTTTAACCCTGAGAGTCTGTGGTGAGGCTCCAGGTGAGTCTCACAGAAGGAGGTCAGACACACCAGGCAGGACTTCACGGCTTTGAGCTTGGTCTCAGTACAGACGTCACAGGACACTTCATCTGGTTCAGCAGGTTCCTGGTTTGGGGTGGAATTGTTTTTCAGATCCTGTGTCTTCCTGAACTGATCAGCCATCTCAGAGAGGACTTTATTAACTGAGAACTTTGGTCTCTTATCGAAGGTTTCGTTGCATAGTGGACACTGACACACATCACTAGTATCCCAGTAATGTGTGATACAGGTGTTGCAGTAGTTGTGTCCACATGGAGTGCTGATTGGATCAGTGAACACCTCCAGACAGATAGAACACAGGAACTGCTCTTCAGACAGGAGACTGCTGGAACACGCCATTTCTATACAGATGAAAATAAACATGCCGGATTTTTTTTTATTCTTGAATGCTACTACTCACAGCTTAATAGTTATGAATCTGATCTGGATCATAATATTAGACTAGACGCGTCGCAATTCAGGGCAATTGCAGAGTGTGGTTGCGCCGACGCGAGTCGCGGGTCGCTGCCGCCGGGACTCGTCACTTGAGGAATACGCTGGGAGGAATACCGTCGGAGGCTGCGCCAATTACATTGTCACGCAACTCCTGAGATCACTTGCGTTTCATCCTCCTATCTAGGCTATTTGAAAATAGCCGATCTACAGCTTGTAGATCTGCTATTTTCAAACATTTTAGTACTTTTACTTTTGGTACTTTAAGTACATTTTGATACCAATACTTTTACTCAAGTACATTTTTTATTCCGGACTTTTACTAGTAACAGAGTACTTCTACATTGTAGTGTTGATACTTTCATTTAAGCAAAACATTTGAGTCCTTTTTCCACCACTGCCATTACTACAAAAACAACACTGATGCTCACCTCTCCGGCTCTGGACGCCGCGTCGCTGGTTTCGGGACACGGCCTGTGCTTCTGGTGATTCTGGTGCTCCCCTGTGCGACAGCATCACTGCAGAAATGTTAAAAACAGTGTTACATGATGCAGCGATGACAAAACTACTACTATTAACTACAAAAACAACACTGATGCTCACATCTCAGGCTCCTCCGTTCTGATCTCTTGTTGCTCTGTTTTCTGGCAGCCGTCTGCTGTGCTCCGTCTGTCACCATCACCACAAAAATGTAAAAACTGTGTTATATATATTGTATATATACATATATATATATTTGTTTTTATTATCTATATTGTGTATATATTTTATTTATGTACTGCAGTGGTTCTCAACCAGTGGTCCGGGGACCACCAGTGGTCCTTGGGGGGGGGGGGGTACCAGGGGGTCCCCAGTTTTCTCTGCCGAAATCGTGCACTCAAAATCGTGCACTCGCCCCCCCAACGGCCTATGGGTAATCCGGCCCTGCCTACTGGCCTGGCCTGGGCAGTAAACTCGTGGGCCAGATCCACCAGAAACAAGACCAGGAGACCTAGTTCTGCCAGACCCAGAATAAGTACTTTATAAGATCAGAGCACTACGTCACCGGACTTCACATGACGTGTCAGCCTGTGTCTATGCCCATGTATGGACGAAAGGGGGACAGACTTTTTTGGCTGGGGCCGGAGGACAAAGTGACCATGCCTATGTATGGACGAAACAGGTACAAAGCCTCATGTAAGCCCGACCCCTTGGGTCTGGCAAAAAAAAGAAAACAATCAACATAACAACATTAGCAGCTCTCACCCCTGTCGATACTATATGGGAACGGCACACGGTGCATGCACATTTTCTGCTGTAGCCAACCAGGCAACCACAGCAAGTCACCTTTGTTTTCAATTTGCCCTCATTTGCAATTCGGCCAAACCGGCTTCGAACAAGAGTCACATGTGACAATGATCATTTTAATACAGGGGGTCGACCGTCATACAGATTCTGCCCAGTCAACACTATATTTCAGCCTAGGCGCCAGACTAACTCACTAAAGACCTCTACACACTGTACGATATTTGACCCGATAACTGAGAAGCTTTGTTTTCCTATAGACTACTCCTAAAAGTACTTGGAAGCCAGTCTATGTATTTGACAACAGCTGCATCTGATATTGGTACTGTGATGCCATACATTCAGACAGCTATATTTGTGCATAAAAAATAATTAAATAAAAGAAAAACATTTTGAGAGCAGGGTATTCCAACAAATCAATCGATCTACACAACAAAAGCACACGTAGAATGTAGCGAGTGCTGCTATTAATAATGCTTTACAAGAACCATAAACATACACACACACACTTGTGAATCTTTACATGAATCTTTATTCATGCAAATCTGAGGATTGGTTCTCAACCTGTGGGTCGGGACCCCCAGGGGGTCCCCACGTGATTCTTTTGGGGGGTCCCCAGATGACAGTGAAGTGACTTTTAAGACATTTTTAATACCTAAAAAATAAATAAATAAAAATAAATAAATAAGACCATTACTGCATAAAAAATAATCAACAAACTATACTATAAAAACTGGTCAAACATTGGCCATATTGTCAAATAATATAAGAGGAAAAAAGTGTGAAAATAGCCGATCTACAAGCTCTGCTATTTTCATAGCATTTATGAAAGGATTGGTCCCCCCAACATATGGTTTTTGCATCAAAAGGTTACATTTTGAGCATTTGTGGCGCCCCCTATGGATCAAAGTGGAAATTCACTTGACATGTGATTCAAATTTGGGATTGACTGGACGTTTTGTTCGTGATTTGTGGGCTTTTTTGTAAAACGGGCCCCTCCCACTAACTTTGGAAGCCATTTACGGACGAACGGTATGGACTATCAAAATTCTGTTTCGGTCCAGATTATCGCATGGGTCCAGAGATCATGTATACCGATTTTTGTGAAATTTGGACAAAATATATGGGAGGAAGAGCTAAAAGTGTGTTTTGAAGAAAATTCAAAATGGCGGAAAATCTATCCTGACGCAAATGGGCGTGGCCTATATGGGGAGTTGCGTCATGACCCAAGGAATCTAGGGGAAAATTTTGATTTTACAACCTACGGTTCAAGAGTTATAGGCCAAAACGTAAAGTGGACTGTTATAGCGCCACCATGAGGCCAACTTGTGTAACTATTTTTTTAAATAATTTTGCAATAAACTATGAACCTCCCCTCCAAGTGTTGTAACCCTAGCCCTTACGGTTTCTGAGAGAAAAATACTTGAATGGGAGTTTTGTCATTTTCCCATTAAAGTGGATGGGGAAATTTAATGCACTAATAAATCAATATAAATTAAACTATGTAACCAATCTCTTAGCAAAATGATAGCCATCGATTCCCGGTGAGGCCGGTCATTTTGACATATGGCACTAAATTGGGAAAAATAAACTGTGGGAGGAGATGCGGTCTAAAGTATTGTTTATCTACATCGAAACTTTATCTATAACAGTAGTCTGGTTGCCCATTCGGGCAACCACACTAACTAGACGCGTCGCAATTCAGGGCAATTGCAGAGTGTGGTTGCGCCGACGCGAGTCGCGGGTCGGTGCCGCCGGGACTCGAGGAATACGCTGGGAGGAATACCGTCGGAGGCTGCGCCAATTACATTGTCACATAACTCCTGAGATCACTTGCGTTTCATTTTGAGAGGATTGATCCCCCCAACTAGGGATGGGACGATATGAAAATTACATGTCACAATTATTGTGGCAAGAATTATTGCGATTAACGATATTATCGCGATAATCAAAATATATATATATACAAAAGCTAATTCATCCTAGTGTATGACGGCGGACAATTTCACGATAAATTAAAATCTCTGCGACACCATTATTGTGAGCGTTTTTCTTTATCACGATAAACGATAACGATTATCGTCCCATCGCTAGTCCCAAATATGCCAAAAGTGACAGTGTTTGCATTGTTGTTGTTTTTTTTATTTCCGAATTGTTTCGACCCAGTTTTAGCCCACGCATTGAATTTAGACGTCACTAGACATAACAGTAGGCGGAGATCTCTGATCCGCCTGGCTACGCGAGTCTATGATAACATCAGCTGCCAATTCAACACGCTTGGGTGAATGGGCCTAGCTAATGGCCCACTAGCGCCTACGGTAAACTACAAGCGCCTGTCGGACAGATGGCCACAGACACTCAACTACAGCCCGCCTGATGTTGGCTTGGTGTGTCAGGGCCATAAGGACAGCCTCCCATTCACACTATCAATGGACGGTGGCACTATAACATGTAAGTTCAGAAGACCTCAGCACTGTGTGTGTTTCAGCCAGCGTGTTTTGATGAAGGTTTGCGTGGAAATGTCTTGGCTGGTCAGTAATTGAGATCGAGTCTTTGTTTTACCAAGTCATTTCCAAGATTTCCCATGATTGCTTGCAAGTCGCATTATAGTCGCTTTTCAATTAAATGTTTTAATTGTAGGTCAGAGACAACTTATGAGAATTTATTTACACATCCCTAACAAGCAAGACAGAAGCAAGGCAACCAAGAGTATCCCTGTAGACGTTCAGATTCACAAATGAACATTGAGCTGTCCAATAATGCAGGAATAGCAACTTGCAAAATAACAATAATTATAATAATTATTTGTTTTGGGTTAGATTCGTCCCTTTACAGTAAGTATCTTTGCACTATGATTAAGTAGACTTCATGAGGCCTGCCATGGACTGTACCATACATTTGGGCTTCAACGTGTAGAGAGTTTTTAGTAGGCAGTAGTAAAATAAACAAATCTCATTTTGCTTGAAGTTAGGGCTTCGTCAGGAGAGGAGGACAGGCGGAACACAAACAAATCAACAAGCTGACGTGGAGAACAAAGAGCCTGAGTATCTCACTTGACTTTCAAAAACAAGTGAGCCATCGACACAAAAGGCCCCCTGTTCCCGCTTGCAAGCCAAACACAAACCCGGGAGCGCTCAGACTCAGCTCAGCGCTGCTGCGAACGAGAAAACACTGTGGAGCGCTGTTGATTCCTAACGCTTAGAAATGCACAAGATTTAAGCGATCAATGTTGTTGTAAACGTTGACGCGGGAATTAAACACAAGCTACAAACTCACCTGGCATAACGTCACAGATGGGGACGAGGCGAGTGTGCTCCAAGCTGGCAAAGTTACACAGCAGTTTCCCGTCGAACACGCCGTCCCAGTCCCCGATCGGATTGTCCTGGAAGAGTTGGAGAAAGAGACGTAGTGTGACCCTTGCAGGCGTTCCTCATCTCGCTACCCCCCCCCCAAGATACTAGAGATGAGCTTACAGTAGTAACTTTAACATCAATTTACATCAATTATATATTACAGTACGCAACTAGGAAACACTTAGGAAAGGGGAATGGCTAAGGGCAAGCATTCAAATGCTAGTCTGATCGTTCTATGATGAATAGTTTAGAAGTGATGTATGATCTTGTATTGATCAATAACTGAACTTCTTGACCTTCACCTTTGAATACCAAAGTGCACCATATAACATTTTGAGTTAGAGATAATATATAGCCTGTATAGTATTAACTGTGCCTTGTTACTGCTCCCCCAGACACCCAGTTTTGTCCCCTTTATTGTCTTGTTTTGTATTCCTATATTGTTTGCCTTCACTGTGGTCTAAGATAAACGCTCTACATGTACTGTACAGTACAGGACATATGTACAGGACATTTCTGCCGGGATTCTGCCATGCAGAATTGACAATAAGGTTAGGTTTCATGGCCTTGTGTTGTGATTTGACGGTGATACATTGAGCTATTACAGAAAGAGTGACATACAGACAGCCTCATTACAATAGTTTTGCAATCGCTCCGTGGCTCAACCAATACTAATTGACTGCAGTGAGTGTGTTATAGAACATTGACTTGATCTCATACAAGTTTACTGCAACTACCCTGCTTCCTTTGAAGCCGCCTTTGACCGATTAAGACCTGATGCCTTAGAGGCATCAGGTCTTAGATGCCTTCTAAAATTAGTAGTTTGCACACTTCCAAGATATTTCAAAAACGTTCTAAAATAGAGAACTAACTAGTCAACGCAAACATCTAAAATGAATACTTTCCCGGTCTTAACGGGTTAAAACTGAAACGAAAGAACTGCATCAAAAACCTTACAGCATTGACTTGGACTTCAGCAATGTGGTCAAAACTAACAAGTTCAATTAGAGGTCACTCCACCATCTCTACAACTCTCTCTCTCTCTCACACATTTTCTGTGTCATCATCACCCATCTCTTCCCTTCTCTCTAAATCCCTCTCTCACCATGTCAACGCCTACGTAGTACCCCAGGCTCTCGTTGCCAGGCAGCAGGTCACAGAAGATGATGGTGCCCCGCTCCGGGCCCTCGCGGGTCTGCACCAGCACCCGGGAGTTGATCTCCAGCCGCGGGAAGTCCTGCAGCAGCTCCTCCTCCACCAGATTGACGTGGTCCACCTCCAGCTCGCCCAGCTCCTCCTCGTCCTCCTCGTCCTCCCACAGCTCCAGCTTGTCCAGCGCCACGAACACGCCGCACTCGTCCTCGCAGCGGAAGAGCTGGCGGCCCTGGTAGGAGCCCTCCGTGAAGCCCTGGCCCCGGCCCTCCTCCTGGAGGAGGGGGGGGGGGGGGGGTGATGGAGTGATAAGAATGTGAGGGTGAAGTGATATAGAGAAAGAGAGATGAGGAGAGAGATATAAAAATAAAAAAAGAAGATGGCACAAAGGGATAAGACAGGGGAGAAAGCAAGACAGTGAGATTGTGAAAGAGACGGCAAGTGAAAGAGACGTGCATGTTACAATCATTAACACATTGAGTGCCAAAAACGGTCCGGACCGTTTTTCATAATCCAAACGAGGAGTGCCAAAAACGTTTTTTTTTTCTTTTTTCTTTTTTTTCTCATCACCAGGAGATATCATTTTTCGAAGATTTAGACTCCAATCCACTTCCTGGTTAACTTATGACTTCAAAAGCCTGTATCTCGGCTCCTGTGTACTTTTTTTTAAAATATGTATTTTTGAGTATTTTCGACTATTTTCAACTGGCTGCAACTATGGAACGGATTACCTAATGTTTTAAAATGTTTCCCCCCGATTGTACGAGACCTCTATGTGTGTAATGAGGGGATCACCTTGAGGACGGTGATCACTGAAAATATTTTGTGACTACTTGAAAAAGGTTCAAAAATTGTTAAAAATCCAGGCACCGACTGTACCCTGTTTTAAAAAGACCCTGGCACTCAATGTGTTAACTTATGACTTCAAAAGCCTGTATCTCGGCTCCTGTGTACTTTTTTTTTTTACTATGTATTTTTGACCATTTTCGATTATTTTCAACTGGCTGCAACTATGGAACGGATTACCTAATGTTTTAATTTTTTTCCCCCCGATTGTACGAGACCTCTATGTGTGTAATGAGGGGATCACCGTGAGGACGGTGATCACTGAAAATATTTTGTGACTACTTGAAAAAGGTTCAAAAATGGCTAAAAATCCAGGCACTGACTGTACCCTGTTTTAAAAAAACCCTGGCACTCAATGTGTTAACACTGACACCTGCCATAATTACTGTCATTAACAGTAATGCTGCATTCACACGGGCAGATACAAAGATACATGCTACCATTAATTCTCAATGGAAGCCAGCGACATGAAGGTACAAAGCAACATCCGACGTTTGTAGCTGCTACAAAAGATACAAATTGAAGTTGAGCTGGGTTCAACTTCCAGATACAACGATACAAAATTACAACTGTAGCTCCGATGACGGACGCACGCTTGATGACATCAGCGACCGTGTTAAGCAACACAGATACAAAGCGACAGAGCGACAAATATGCTGTTTATCTGTGTATCTTTGCATCGGCCCGTGTGAACGCAGCATAACAGGGTACTACTGTATAAGCTGCACTCCATAGAGACTTTTTGAGTAATAAGATGTATATTCTTTCATTTATTCACTGGTGACTGTACGTTTAAACGTACCCAGTGCAGGTGTCTTGCGTCTGTTCATTTTATTATTATTATATCTTTTTTTATCTCGACTCTCTTGCTCTTACTGCTGCTGCTACTATGACACACTTGATCCAATAGCACTGTCAGCGTGACGATCAATAAAGGTTTATCTTGGTTTATCTTTACCTTATCTATCTCAAAGAGCTTTACAGTGCGTCACATTCTCTCACACACATTCTCTCACACACGCGCACGCCGCAAACACGCACGCACGCACGCACGCAAGGCTGCTCATCAGGGTTCAGTGTCTCAGTCAAGGACACTTGACATGAAGCCAGGAATCGAACCAGAAACCTTCCGGTTCCTAGACGGCTGCTCTACTGTACCTACTGAGCCGCCCACAGGTCTGGTCTACGAGTACAAGGGCTTGATTCATGCAGTTGGCATCACACAGCCTGCTGCATGTGTAGCTGTACCTGACCCTACGGGACAGCCACAACGTTGAAAATGACCATTGAAGGGATGTTCACACAGACACACGACCTAAACTACTGTGCTTTATATAATAGTTGTTAGAGGTTTAGCTTATGCTCTTATCCACAGCAACTTAAAAGTGCAATCAGCGGGCGCCGCTGGCCTAGTGGTTAAGGCGCATACCACGTATAAGCTCTAATGCCTCTGGCCTGACAGCGAGTCGCAGGTTCGATTCCCAAGCCAGACAACCTTTGCTGCGTGTCACTCCCTGTCTCTCTCTTGCTCTACTGCATACTATCGATAAAGGCAGAAAAGCCCCAATAATATCTTTAAAAAGTGGGAAAAAAATCAGCGACTAGCAGTAATATTTCATTTTGTATAGATCCAATCCTACCATGAAGAGAAAAGTGCCAGGCCAGGAAACGATAGCAAACGTCTACAACTTTACCCACATATAGAATCCAACAATCTGAATATGCAAATAGGAAGTGCTGCCATGATGCACTCACTCCCAACGTCTGCGGGCCGGGATAGGGCTGGGCAATATATCGATATTATATTGATATTGTGATATGAGACTAGATTATGGTCTGTGATTTTGAATATTGTAATATTGTGATATGGCATAAGGGTTGTCTTTTCCTGGTGTTAATCACTTAAGCCTGAATTTATACTTTGATAGTCTGCGTAAATACCAGATCTACAATCTCACAACGCGTTGCAATGTGGTTGTTAAAAAATATATATTGAATAAGACTGTATATTAAGGTTGGGTCTATAATACATTATAAGTGCATTTTTAATGCATTTATAATTCCATTATAAGGCATTTATAACACTTATAACAAGGTTTATGAAGTGCTGGTCATGATGCATTATAAACTCAGTGGAACAGCAACATTATAACTACCCACATTCTATCACCCACACCAGACATTTAGATATGAAAAATGACAAAAGTAGTGCCAGGGCATATCTCAATTATCACAATCAGCAGTTGGAGAAGAAGAATGTGCCGCTAAGCACATTATACTGAGCAAGAGAGTTGAGTTGCATGTGTCCAAGCAGCAGCCCACTCATGGAGCCTACGGCCTCCACTCGCTGAGAGAAACCAAACATTGTGCTACAATAAGCAACGCTTTGTGTATGTCAGAGCTTTAGCCATGTCCCTGGCTGCATTATGTAGCATCATGAGAGACTCGGATGATGACATTTTGCACTGTGACGAAGACAGCTGGGTGGCATGATACAAATTAATATTCACCCCACAAGAGGGATTCTTCTTAGATTGTATTTAATAGTGGCTTAGTTATGGCTGCATTTATGGTTCAACTGCAGGTTACAGTGCAAAAAAGACGATTTTTTTCTTATCAGGCTTGAAGTCATTATGCTGCCTATTCAAAATCTAAGAGGGTAAATGTATTTCTGCAGAGAGCACCATGCTGAATACGTACAGAGCAAAACGTTAACGAAAAATAGTGTCAGAAACTCCTCGGATTGAAGCAAAAATAAAATCTCACAACGGAAAAATGTTATATGGCCAAGTCCTAATTTGCGATTGAAGAAATGGTGTCAAAGGACTGTTTCCTAAACAATTAACACAATTATGTAAAATGATGATATTTTAGTAACATTGTTCCTGCTGTTCTACATACTGCCAACCAGGTGAAGAAATCACAGGTTGAGGTTTTGCTTTTATGAAATATCCCAGACCATTAGGGTTTTATGGAAGATGCTTCTGAACATATTGCTAGTTTGACCACTTGAAATGCTCTAATCTTGAAATAATAACCGAAAATAGCCAATCTACAAGCTCTCAATGCGTCGCGCTGCGACGCATTGAGAGCTTGTAGATCGGCTATTTTCGCTGCACAACATGCTTCCATAGAGGACCATGCTGGCTTCTATGGGATCCAAATGACTGAAATCAGTGGCGGCGACTGAGAACTTTCATCCATGCGTCTCTGAAAGTAGGACATAAACAAACAACAACACAGGTACTTAGTGACAAAGAGAGAGGGTTCTCACCAGCAGCTCCACCCCAAACCAGATCCCAGAGAGAGCCCTGTCGGGCAGCAGCGAGCCCTTGAAGCGAACGACGCCGGGCAGCGGCTCGTCCCCCGACCGCAGCTGGACGCGCACCTTGGAGCCGCAGTCGATGTCGCGCGCGCGCTCCAGCCGGGACTTGTTGCGCAGCAGGCCGTAGCGCTCCTCACAGTTGGTGATGGGGAAGAGCAGCTCGGCCAGCTTCTCGTCCAGCTCCAGGACGTCGCGCTCGTCCAGGCTGAGCACCACGTTGGTCTGGTCCAGGATGCGGAGGCTCCGCTTGCCCTTGCTGGGCGGCAGCGTGCGGCCCAGGTTGTTGCGCTCCTGGCAGGCTTGGCCCAGGCTGCCGCGGGGGATCCTCAGGGTCTTCTGGGGAGGCTTCTCCACCGTGCACTCCTTCACCACCATGTAGAAGCGCCAGTCCTCCCGGAAGCCCCCGCTGGGCTTCTCCTGGCTCCACAGCGATGAGCTCATGGCTGCATGCTCCACGTTAGGGATGGGTGGGCGGGCGGGCGGGCGGGGGGGGTTCATGTCGTCAAGGCAATCTTGACCTGTGTTTCTTGGAGGAAACGCATTACTTGAATAGGTGCTGTCACCATCACAAAAGGTTTTAGATTAACTGTCATACAATTGCAATCAGGCTATTATGTATTAACACTTACAGTAGGTAATAGTTGTGACAGGGCCAGGCCTATTACTGAATGGACTTTTCCTAAACTACTTTATCCTCTTTACATCACAAAGGCCAAAGAAATAGCTCCCTGACTACTAGTACCTTGTTGTAAAATGTTTGACGGTGTTTCGTGTATTTTGTATTTTCTTCTTTTTTTTTTGCATTTCAGTAAAACACATGATTAATCATTAAAGTCCACATCATGGCCACTGTTGCTTTTATTTCATAATTCAAAATTATCTCTTGAATCTTCCCTTGAATCATTTGGCAGTCAAGCCAACAAAACAATGAATAACAAATATAATCAACAGTGTATATGTTACAGGGTGAATGGAGAACCAGGTAGATTGAAGAAGGCGCGTTCGTTTTTACCACCCACCCAGCAATTCTGTAGAAGCAACACTAGAGGGAGCCACAAGCCAGGCTTGTGCACAAACATATATGGCTGCGACCACACACACACGGTCACACACACACACACACACACACACACACACACACACAAGCGCACACACACGCGCTCATGCTTTTTTTGGTTTATTGAAAGCAGGACTGTTTGATACTTTTATTGTGTTCTGGCTTTTGTTTTACTTTCTCCCTGACACACACACACACACACACACACACACACACACACACACACACACACACACACACACACACACACACACACACACACACACACACAGTGATCCATGAAAAGAACTATTCTGTCCCTATCGGTTTACAACTCAAACGGCGCTGAGTCGACAAGTGGAGCATCGGCCGGTCAGCGCGGGCACTCGCGCCTGGAGGCGCGAGGGCGCGCTTCCTCGGCCTCAAGCTCCACTTGTCGGCGCGCCTCCGTCGTGGACAAGCGTGTGCGTGTGCACGCGTGTTCAGCGTTCCCCTAGCGTAGCTTCCTGGTTGCTATGTGGGGGGGAACAACAAAAGACAGGTCCTCGTCGGCACATCAAAGCCCCGCCTCTCCGCGTTCTCCTTCTCCTCCTCCTCCTCCTCCTCGGAGGAGGAGGACGGTTTATTTCGCGAGGAGGAGCTCCTCCTCGCGAAATAAACCGTCCTCCTTCTCAGAAGGAGGACGGTTTATTTCGCGAGGAGGAGCTCCTCCTCGCCTCACGTAACTCAGCAATGGCGACATCAGGAGCACATGGCAGGCGGTACACACCTTGACAGACTGCAAAACAAGAACCAGAAGCGAGGTGAACCCGCCTGCCTGCCTCCCCAACGAACTGAACACTTTCTACGGCCGGTTTGAGATCAGCTCCAACCGCGGCAGCCAAGCGGGGCCATCAGCAGCACCAGCAGAGGACAACCCTCTAACCATCTCGGAGAGAGAAGTGCGTACAGCCTTCACACGGGTCAACATCCACAAGGCAGCCGGACCTGATGGGATTCCAGGCCGGGTCCTTAAGACATGTGCAGACCAGCTGGCGGGTGTCTTCGCTGACATCTTTAACCTCTCCCTCTCCCTGGCTGTGGTCCCTGCAGGGTTCAAAATGTCAACCATTGTGCCCATTCCCAAAAAGGCCAAAGTGACATGCCTGAACGACTGGAGACCTGTTGCTCTCACCCCGATCGTCAGCAAGTGTTTCGAGAAACTGGTGAGGGAATACATCAGCTCCACGCTACCTGCCTCGCTGGATCCGTGGCAGTATGCATACCGCAAAAACAGATCCACCGACGACGCTATTGCCATGGCTCTCCACACCGTCCTCTCGCACATGGACAACAAGCTGCTGAAGGACAAATATGTACGTATGCTGTTCGTGGACTACAGCTCAGCATTCAACACCATTGTCCCAGCAATACTTGACAAAAAGCTCAGAGACCTAGGGCTACACCCAAGCATGTGCGACTGGATACAGGACTTCTTGTCCAACCGACATCAGGTGGTGAGAATGGGCAGCATCACATCCGACCCCCTGACCCTCAACACCGGAGCACCCCAGGGATGCGTGCTGAGCCCCCTCCTCTACTCCCTGTACACGTATGACTGCATAGCCACACATGTCTCCAACACCATCATAAAGTACGCGGACGACACGACAGTGATAGGCCGAATCGTCAACAACGACGAGTCTGACTACAGAGAGGAGATCAAATCTCTAGCACGCTGGTGCCGGGAGAACAACCTCTCTCTTAACGTCGACAAGACCAAAGAACTGATCGTGGACTTCAGGAGGCCGCGGAGAGACCATGCGCCCATCCTCATCGACGGTGCTGCAGTGGAAAGGGTCAGCGAGTTCAAGTTCCTCGGAGTACACATCGAGGAGGACCTCAAATGGGAGACGCACTCCACACACGTGAGGAAAAAGGCTCAGCAACGACTGTACTGGCTCCGCCGCCTGAAGAAGCTCGGAGTAGGACGTCGCATCCTCAGGCTGTACTACAACAGTTCTGTCGAAGGCATCCTAACAGGCTGTGTCACGGCCTGGTACGGGAACTGCACTGCCCGAGAAAAGATCAGCCTACAACGAGTAGTGCGATCGGCAGAGCGGATAATGGGAATCGAGCTCCCAGCGCTCCAGGAACTGTACAAAAAGCGGTGCGTGCTCAAAGCCAAGCGCATCATCAAGGACAAGCACCACCCAAGTCACAGACTGTTCAACCCCCTACAACGACCGCGACCGGGCAAGGGGCTCTACCGCAGTATCAAGAGTTCCACCACCAGGTACTGGTGTAGTTTCTATCCGGCAGCTGTCAGAATGCTGAATGGGGAATAAGCCTGAATGAGGCATAGGCCTTGTTCAGCAGCCTGACAACAGGCAGCGCAGACTTTTTTTTATTCTGGCTCTTCCTGAACACACCTGTGGATTATACCAGGGACAATGACTTGGACTTTAGCCCCCCCTCGGACACACCTGTGGACTACACAGGTACAAATGACTTTTTGTTGCACTCTCTCATGGAGCTACTTGCGGATTATACTAGGGTCAGTCCACTCTAGGTGGACACGCACTGACCTTTTGCACCTTAATCCCGTGAATAACGCACTGACTTTTTTTTGGGTCTTTTTTTATTGTGCTCCTTTTCCTCTAAGCACCTTAACGTCCATTGTCTATCATGCACAGTATAAGTATAACATGCACAGTATACAATACATTGCTGCTATGCTCAGGCACCTTAGTTTAGTTTAGTTTAGTTGTTTTTTTTTGTTTTTTTAGTTTTTATTATCTCAGGTAATTTGTAAATATGTAGATAACTTGTCTGGCCTTCTGTTGCTCTCTTGTTTTGATCTCCTTCCCACTTACCCCCCAACCTCTTCTTCTCCCCCCCCCCTCTTCTTTCTATGGAAACTAACGTTGCGATGGGAACGATGTACAAAAAAGAATTTCACCCACTTTTTTACCTTGTAAACCTGTGATGTGACAATAAAACTGATTCTGATTCTGATTCTGATTCTGATAAACCCCCGCCTCGCAGTGCCGCGTCCTCCTTCTCCTCCTCCTCCTCGCGAGCCTCGCTAATAAACCCTATCTCGAAAAGCCCCGCCTCGCCCCGAAGCCCCGTGCCTAAAAACGAGCGCTCTGTCTTCAATCTACCTGGTTCTCCATTCACCTGTGACATATATATCTATCAGCTCGCTATGTGCAATTTCAAAAGAGGTGATACGCAGGACCATTGAGTGATTTCCAATGAGCGCTTCCAGAATTGATTTTAAGATTTTACTGTTTGTTTTTAAAGCCCAAAATGGTCAGGCTCCTGTGTATATATGTGATCTTTTAACTCCTTATAAGCCAGGCCGCTGCCTGAGATCATCCAGCAGGGCCTTATTGGCGGTACCAAAGTCTCGCCTTGTCACAAAGGGCGACCGGGCTTTTGCCGTTCGGGACCCTCGGCTGTGGAACTCACTGCCTGGGGACCTCAAGCAAGCAAACTCAGTGTCCTCTTTCAAATCTCTTCTAAAAACTCACCTTTATCGCACAGCTTTTTCCTAGATTATGAATTGTTGTACTATTTATGAAATCAATGTCTGATTTGTATTGTATTTTTTAACTGTTTAACTGTTATTGTAAAGCACTTTGTAAATTGTTTTTGAAAGGTGCTATATAAATAAAGTTATTATTATTATTATAAATTCGAACACTTAAGATTTAGGAATTTATTGACAGAAAGTAGTTCATCATAACATGTCTATGGTGGGTTTTTATGAAACAAAAACTTGAGGCACAAAGACAATAATCCAAGCTTTCTGTACAGGTGCAATCTTGGTGAGTTTAACGTCGTTTAATACAATCAGATAGGACTTTTCTGTTTGGATGAATGGGCTGTCAAGTGTTGGTATTGCAACTCTAGATGCCAGATGGCATTATAGCATCTAAATTTAAAGAGTTGCTTGCGGCTAGGATTTCTCTGGGATTTCATTTAGAATACTGTACAATATCCCCCCCAATGCCCCCATACCGATGCACTGTGACTTTGCTGATCCCTGAGCTCTGATTACAGATCTTACTGTACTTAAGATAGTTTACTGTACAGTACAGTCTTACAGTACAGTCTTATTGTTTCATTGAGGTAAGGCTTAGATACCACTCAGATCAATAATGCTCTCATCTTATTGGGCAGTCAAGTGAGTCAACACATCATGTGTGATACTCTTGTTTGAGGACCCGTTGATGACTCTGATGTGATGCCTCATCTCAAGAAACCTATACAAATATCTACCGTCTGTCTGCTTTGCATGTTCACAAACAGTATATAGTCTGTGGCCAGCTGGGTCCCTTCCTTCCGACAAATGATTCATACAACAGGCATCTGGATTTCCCCTTGGCTCTGGGTGTGATATTATGACAGTATAGGGTCAGATAGATAGATAACGTGATCATCAGACATAGGGTCGCATAAAGTACTAGTCTAAGTACAGAGCCTGGAGATGACAGGTGCCTGTCATCTTCTGTCTATCTGTCATACGTCAAGTATGACAGCTGCAGCCAGTTGATGCATAAGAAGTCATGTTATCGTTTTTTCTTTTATTGACTGGCAATCTGGCATGGCCCCAACATAAGGTTTTTGCATCAAACGGTTACATTTTGAGCATTTGTGGCGCCCCCTATGGATCAAAGTGGAAATGCTTTTGGGGATTTTTATTCTAGGACCTACGGTTCAAAAGTTATAGGCCAAAAACGTAAAGTGGGCTGTTATAGCGCCACCATGAAGCCGAATGGTGTGATTATTTTTAAAATAATTTTGGACTAAATTATGAACCTCCCCACCAAATCTGGTAACTCTAGCTCTTACGGTTTCAGAGAAAAAAATACTTGAATTTGAGTTTTTTCACTTTTCCATTAAAGTGGATGGAGACATTTAATGCACTGATAAATCAATATCAATGAAACTATTTAACCAATCTCTTGCCGGGACTCGAGGAATACGCTGGGAGGAATACCGTCGGAGGCTGCGCCAATTACATTGTCACGTAACTCCTGAGATCACTTGCGTTTCATTTTGAGAGGATTGATCCCCCCAACATAATGTTTTTGCATCAAACGGTTACATTTTGAGCATTTGTGGCGTGAAATGCTTTTGGGGATTTGTTGAGTAAACCACCCTTGACATCTGATTCAAATTTGGGATTGACTGGACGTTTCGTTCGTGATTTGTGGCCTTTTTTGTAAAACGGGCCCCTTCCGCTAACTTTGGAAGCCATTTACGGACAAACGGTATGGACTTAAAAATTCTGTTTCGGTCCAGATTATCGCATGGGTCCAGAGAGATCATGTGTACCGATTTTTGTGAGATTTGGAGAAAATATGTGGGAGGAGGAGCTGAAAGTGTGTTTTGAAGAAAATTCAAAATGGCGGAAAATCTATCCTGACGCAAATGGGCGTGGCCTATAAGGGGAGATGCGTCGTGACCCAAGGAATCCAGGGGAAAATAAATTTAGATTTTACGACCTACGGTTCAAGAGTTATAGGCCAAAACGTAAAGGGGGCTGTTATAGCGCCACCATGTGGCCGATTGGTGTAATTATTTTTCCAATAATTTTGCACTAAATATTGAACCTACCCAACAAATCTTGTAACTCTAGCCCTTACGGTCTTTGAGAAAAAAATACTTGAATTTGAGTTTTTTCACTTTTCCATTAAAGCGGATGGGGAAATTTAATGCACTAATAAATCAATATCAATTAAACTATGTAACCAATCTCTTAGCAAAGTACAATCACACGATTCCCGGTGAAGCCAGTCATTTTGACATATGCCACTAAATTGGGAAAAATAAACTGTGGGAGGAGTAGCGATTGAAAAAAAAGTTTATCTAGAATAAAGTTTATCTATAACAATAGTCTGGTTGCCCATTCGGGCAACCACACTAACTAGACGCGTCGCAATTCTGGGAAATTGCAAAGTGTGGTTGCGCCGGTCGCGGGTCGCAGGGGGGCGCCGGGACTCGAGGGATACGCCGGGAGGAATACCGTCGGAGGCCGCGCAACGTGCCATTCGAATCGGGTGCCACCATGTGGCCGACTGGTGTGATTCTTTTTTTAAATAATTTTGCAATAAACTATGAACCTCCCCTCCAAGTCTTGTAACTGTAGCCCTTACGGTTTCCGAGAAAAAAATACTTGAATGGGAGTTTTTGCAATTCCCATTAAAGTGGATGGGGAAATTTAATGCACTAATAAATCAATATCAAAAAATCTATCCAGACGCAAATGGGCGTGGCCTATATGGGGAGTTGCGTCATGACCCAAGGAATCTAGGGGGGAAAATATTTTGATTTTACGACCTACGGTTCAAGAGTTATAGGCCAAAACTTAAAGTGGGCTGTTATAGCGCCACCATGTGGCCAACTGGTGTAATTATTTTATTAATAATTTGGCAATAAACTATGAACCTCCCCTCCAAGTTTTTTTTACTCTAACCATTACGGTTTCTGAGAAAATAATACTTAAATTAGATTTTTTTCTTTTTTCCATTAAAGTGGATGGGGAAATTGAATGCACTAATAAATCAATATCAATTAAACTATGCAACCAATCTCTTAGCAAAATGGTAGCACACGATTCCCGGTGAGGCCGGTTATTTTGACATATGGCACAAAATGGGGGGAAAAAACTGTGGGAGGAGATGCGAATCAAAATAAAGTGTTTTTCAGTTTATCTATAACAGTAGTCTGGTTGCCCTAGGGCAACCACCCTAATAAAGTGTCAGGATTACTATAGTCTGGTTGCCCTGTTAGGGCAACCACACTAAATAGAGCTCAATAATGTTGGCACATACTGTAGGGAAGCCTGTCGTTTTACCAACTGAACGTATAGACTACAGGATTTCCAGGAAAACAAAACTAAGGGAAGATCATGTCTGGATACAGTTTAATATGCTTTTGTTCTCTGTAACAGAATAATTAATCCTTATCTCATGTACTCACCTGTATACGTTCTCAATATTTCAGCAAAAATCCTGTTGAACTGAATATTTTTTAGTAGAGAGCGTGTGTGTTTATGTGTGTGTACGCTGCCACCATTGTCAACTACATGAACACTTTAAGTTTCGCTTTGATTGCGTCACTGACTGAGAGGCTGCTCTGTTGCTGCTGTTAACCCTTCACAACCTCCACTCTTCTCTGTACTTCATCTGTTTCTCCCTCTGTTATGGTTTAGTGCAGCGACTCCCAAACTGTGGGCCGGGGCCCATTGGTGGGCAAGTGGACCCCCAAATAATTGGAAAAACCCGTCAGACTTTAATAACATGAACATGAAACATTTACATTAGAAACAATTTCATGGTATTTTGTTCTTTAAAACTTTGAAAAATGTGTTCACCGATATATATATATATATTTATTTTATCGCATTCCTGAGCCAATAATTGATGACCAGCGGAGTCTCCGGTTAGATTCACAAGTAGGTTTGTTAACTTTAAATGTATTTTTTATTGTTTAAACATATTAAGTTTTAGCTAACAGCTGCCTGAGGAGGATCCTGAGCATCCACTGGCCAGACACCATTAGCAATAATGATCTCTGGCAGAGAGCGGGCCTACCACCAGTGGAAGAGGAGATGAAGAGAAGAAGGTGCATGGGGATGGATTGGCCAATACCAGCATCACGAGACAAGCCCTTAGATGGAACCCACAAGGCAAAAGAAAGAGGGGAAGGCCAAAGCAGGGACAGGGACCTTGAGACTGACATCAAGCAGTGTGGACTGACATGGAAACAGCTGGAAAAGAAGGCCCAGGAATAGGATAGAGGACTCTGGTGGACTGTAGTCAACGGCCTATGCTCCATGAAAAGGAGCGGTATAACTAAGTAAGTAATCAGTAGTCTTAGTTTAGTTTTTATTACTTCCAGTCAGGGACGCGGAGAGGGAGAGGAGGGGGGGGGGGGGTGGGGGGGAGGGGGGCGGTGGAGTTCGGACATACTCAGTTTCATTGGGGGAAGGGATATCCCCCCACTTTTGGGATGAAAAAAAAAAAAAAGAAGAAACCTCCGACATCTACACTTCATGGAGTAATTTTTTTGTATCGAATTAACCGAATTAACCAAAGTAATGTAACGAAAACACCCCAAAAAGTAACAAAACCGGTAAAAAACGCACGCACACGCACGGAACACATGCACGTCCCCTTCGGTTCTAAAATGCTCTCTGCGTCCTTGCTTCCAGTATTAGTTTGAGTGTTATTGTAAGCAGCTCAGTATACTTATAAACCACTTAAACCCCATATGGTTGACCGAAGTCCCCCAGGGCTCAATACTAGTGTCTTTTCTGTTTTCTTGCTCATTTCAACACCCAATTAAAATACAAGTTAAAGGGAGATATTTTAATTGTTATATATCTCATGTGTATGTCTTTTGTTATAAATAAAACAAATCATTATTGAAAGACAATACAATGAAATAACAAAATTATTGAGTAATTGAGTTATTGAAAAATGACATTGACTTTGATATTTCAATGACAAGATGCTGCTTAATGGTCAAAATCAATATCATAAAGGAATTATAAATGTCAGAATTAGTCTTATTGCACCTGTTTTGAGTCCTAACAATGGCTAAGTTATGGCCAAGGTCTTCGGAATAGAAAAATGACCTCTACCATGACCTTTCAAGGTCAACATGAAGTGGTCATAACAATATCAGAAATGAATTCCCCACCCTACAATTAGTCAACAAGGAGGTATTGCATGTGTATACACTCAGAAACAAATCAAATTTGATTGGGCCATTGCGCCATTCGTGGCGGATGAGCACCTCTGTGATTTTTTATGTCTAGGTAGCCTACCCATTGAAACAGTTCAAGTGAGAAATTCTCCTACACCAAAATTGCAAACGTGTCCATAGGCCAGGTACAGGACTACTGTGCAGATAATGGCAAAAAAAAATGAATGTCTTAAAAAAGTATTAAAGCTACTGATTTGCAGGGGCACGGTGGCGCAGTCGGTAGCGCTGTCGCCTCACAGCTAGAAGGTCCTGGGTTCGATTCCCGCCGGGGACGCTGTGGGCACTGGGGGCGTGTCTTCTCCTCCGTGTCATCAGCGCCCATACCCTAGGTGGGGTTGGCGAAAGGGCCTACTCTGTGTGGAGTTTGCATGTTCTCCCCGTGTCTCCTAGGGTAGTTAATACCCTCACAAAAACATGTAGTAATCCTGGTCACTATACCGCCTCCCCCATGACAGCCGGGGCGCCTGATGGAGGGGAAGGGAACTGGTTGGAATAACGTGTTCCTTCCACGCGCTACGTCCAACCAGGGAAACTCCCCCCTGTCAGGTGACAAGGTCAGTTGGCTCTCATGCCTGAAGGAAGCATGAGCTCGGCCCTGGCCTCCCTACTGTGGGGTGACAGGTGTAATACTGGTGTAGGGCTGGTGTAGTGCCCAGGATCACTTAGGAAATTGGCACCGGGTTACAAAAATCGCGGGATAAAAATTAAGTAAAAAAAAAAGCTACTAATTTTAAAAGGCTATCATGTTTCAAAGTACTTATTATGTTTGTTCATTTGTTGCTTGTTTTGTTGCTCGTTTTTGTTTATGTTTAAACTTGCATGTTAGTGCAAGTACTGGTTGTATGCGCCGATCATCAAGGATATATTTTTAATTGGATAGGGGGGCAGGTATTAATAAGAATTTATTCTTCTTCCTGCTCCTTTTCGCTCTTGGGTGTATGTGATTTAATGAATTATTGAAATTACGAATTGTGTGAACTGTAATACACTACCATATGCGAAACAAAATAAAATGAAATGAAATATGGACCCTACAAACAAAATGGTGCCAAAGAGATTTTGTCCCTGACTTCTGGTCTGGCCTATGGACTTGTTACAGTCTGGCTCAGAGACTATAACAAAAAAGGGGAGACGACACGGAGGAATACATAAGTAAATATTAAGTTTATTTACTAACTAGTGAAATAATTGTAAATCAGTAATAAATCAAGTTTCCAAATCATAAGGGCAGGGAAACATGCTGCCACTGGAACTGAATCTAATAATTCAACATAAAGAACTCAAACACAAATGCTCTCCTGGGTGGCCACACGCCTGTGACCTGGGGATGACTGAAGAGAGAGCACTGTTGTAGAGTGGGGCTTTTATAGAGTGAGGAGACAATTGGCCAGGTGTCTCCCCTTCCACTGATCATCTCAGCCTCCACCCTCCAACCCAGCACTGCAATGGAATGTTAAAGGAACACACACACACACACACATACCCTATAGCAAAGGCCCAGGGGGCCGTCACACCCCCCCCCCTTCAAAACAGGGTCCCACAGGGAACCCTGGCCCAAACTTTGTGCTATAACTAAATCAACTTACAAATGTGCAAATATTTACAAAAAATTAACCCCCTTCGAAACTAACCCCCCCAGTTCACATCTATATTCTGCCCCACCCCCCTCAGCAACTGGTACCTTGGAGCCTTTAAGAGAAAAGTTAAGGCATTATGCAAAACAGATAATGAACACAGAATTAGTTACATGGGGCTCTAGACAAAGCGTCCGCAACCACATTATCTTTTCCTTTTACATGGCGTATATCTAATGTGTAGCACTGCAGAAATAAGGACCACCTAATCAGCCTCTGATTTGGACTGTGCAGTGAATGCAAAAAGGTTAATGGGTTATGGTCTGTGTACACCACCACAGGTCCAGAACCCACATAAACCTCAAAGTGCTGCAAAGACCATATCAAAGCCAAAGCTTCCTTTTCTATCACTGAATAGTTCAACTGATACCTGTTATATTTATTTGAAAAAAAACACAGGTTTTTCAATGCCCAATTCATCTTCCTGTATCAAAACTCCACCTGCACCCACATGACTGGCATCAACCTGCAGTTTAAAAGGCCTTTCCATGTGTGGAGCAGCTAGAACAGGAGCATTATAGAGGATCTTCTTGGCACTTTCAAAAGCCAGCTGACAAACAGGAGACCAGATGTACTTTACATTACCCTTAAGCAGGTCAGTCAGCGGTGCCACTACAGTTGAAAAGTTTCTACAGAAGGCTCTATAATATCCTATAAAACCTAGATATCTTTGCAACTCTTTTTTTGTTGTTGGTGGTGGGTATTTTTCAACTGCTTCTACTTTTGCACGCACTGGACGCACTTCACCCTGTCCCACCTGGCGACCAAGGTACGTCACAGTGGCACGCGCAAAATCACACTTGGCCAGATTCACAGTAAGGCACGCCTCAGCTAAGCGCCTAAACAGTGCTCCTATGCGCTCCATGTGAGAAGACCAAGTGTCTGAATAAATAACCACGTCATCCAAGTACACTGCACAACCTTCCAGATTACCAACCACTTTATTCACAAGTAAGACGCGCGAACGCTGGAAGCGAACGCAGCTCGAAAATATTGTGTATTTACGGACTTGTAATCCGTGTTATTTCACCGTGATGGAGAGAGAACATTGACTGTGTGTGTGTGTGTGTGTGTGTGTGTGTGTGTGTGTGTGTGTCAGAGCATTGTCTAAATTCCTGCACTCTGGCGCACTCGGGTGGCTGCTTACAGGCAGTGCACGCATGTGAGTCATGTCACCCAGGGGCAGGCAGGCAATGAGAGCGTGAGTCACATGGGTGCATGCAGCCAATGAGAGCGTGAACACAGAGACGCACACACACAACCCAGGCAGAGTTACATAGTAAGCTCCACTTGGTCGGAGGCGCCTCCTTCCGCGTTCGCAATTAAACGTTGAAACGTTGCCGGTGCGTTGCGTAACCCGAAAGGCATAACAGAATACGAGTACAGTCCAGACGGTGCAATAAACGCAGCTATTTCCCGTGCGCGCTTTGACAAGGGAACCTGCCAATACCCTTTTAAAAGATCGAACTTACTGATGAACTTTGCAGCCCCGACCTGATCAATGCAGTCATCCATACGGGGTAAAGGGTAGGAGTCAGGTTTCGTAACGTTATTTACTTTTCGGAAATCTGAACAAAAACGAAACGTCCCGTCCGATTTTGGAACGAGTAGACATGGTGATGCCCAACTCGATGCCGAATGTTCAGCAATGTCATTTTTTAGCATGTAATCAATTTCAGAATCCAAAAATTTGCGCTTCTCTGGACTTACTCTATAAAACCGCTGTCTTATAGGTTTGGGATCTGTCACCACAATATCATGTTCTATCACATGCGTAATAGAGGGAACATCCCCAAACAAGCTTGGGTACCCACGTATCAGCTCCACCAACTCTGCGCGCTGTGAATCTGATACATGAGACAAAACACCATTTAGATCCGCCAATACCTCTGAATTTTTTAGTCGGCCCGACAACAGCACGGTGTCATGATTTGGCAAACCATCCTCACAAACTGCATCATTACTCGCTTTTGTTCTCACCCCGTGTGCGTTACTAACACACACAGGGCGAGAGCAACTCAACGCTGTGCTCTGTGGCGCCCGGGCAAGATAGGGTTTTAAAAGGTTAACATGGCACAACTGATTTTGCTTACGACGACCTGGAGTGGCAACAAAATAATTTTGCTCCGTCAGCTGTTTAACCACATTATATGGTCCCATAAATTTAGCCTGGAACGGTGATCCCACAATAGGCAATAAAGCTAACACTTGATCACCTGGACTAAAAACGCGCTGTTCAGCTCTACGGTCATACAAACGTTTCATTTTCTTTTGTGCAGAACCCAGTCTTTCCTTTGCCAACTCCGTAGCCGAATAAAGTCTGTGCCTAAATCCATTGACGTAATCAATTAGATTGTTAGGCGGATCAACCTCTTTCCAATCGTCTTGTAGAACCGCTAATGGTCCTCTCACTGTATGACCAAACACAAGTTCGTTTGGACTAAAACCTAAACTCTCCTGCGTTACTTCTCTAGCAGCGAGTAATAACCATGGTAACCCATCCTCCCAGTCTGCCTCCATCTGAACACAGTATGCCCGCATCAATGATTTTAATGTCTGATGGAAACGTTCAAGCGCTCCTTGGCTTTGCGCGTGGTACGCCGACGCTTTGTTGTGTTTAACCTTAAGTTGTTTCAACACTTGGGCAAACAAATGAGAGGTAAAATTAGAACCTTGATCACTTTGGATGGTCCTTGCAATCCCGAAAATTGACATAAACTGAGTGAGCGCACGCACCACTGACTTCGCTGTAACCGTGCGTAATGGATACGCAGCAGGATATATGGTGCTCTGGCACATCACGGTCAACAAATACTTTGCACCAGACTTGGCACAAGGCAGAGGGCCTACACAGTCTATAATCAAATGCTCAAACGGCTGGGAAATAGCTGGAATAGGATACAGAGGGGCCACTTTGATGGTCTGATTTGGCTTTCCCGTTAACTGACAGGTATGACATGTTTTAATGTAGCCGGCAACACTTTTCTTAACCCGAGGCCAGAAAAAATGTCTCAGAACACGGTCATATGTTTTCCCCACTCCCATATGTCCCGACTCATCATGAGCGACCCGCAACACCAAGTCACGAAATTTGGAGGGAACAACAATTTGATAAATAGGGTCTCCAATGAACCCCTCGCCATGCGGCACCCATTTGCGCAGCAGCACTTAATTCTCCATGAAATACCCCTGTGCAAGATTATTCACCTCACTTTTGGGGAGCACCATCTGGAATAGATCCTTCAATGTGGGATCTGATGTCTGCTCACTCACCAATTCACTGAGTGGAATAGACACTGGAGTATCAGCCAAAGACAACAACACCCCATCTATGATACCACCCTCTGATTCTGTCTCCCCCCGAACCTCGGCACTGTCCCTGGCTTTTTTCATGGCACGCGTCATAGCGCATGCCTGAAACGTATCAGGAAACAGTTTCTCATTCTCATCAGGGCCCTTGGTAAACAATGGTACTGGGACCAGAACCGGACTTACAGGCTGAACCCCATGATCCGCCCACACCCGTTCCCCCGCCACATCATTTCCCAAAATTACCGTTACCCCGTTCACTGGAAGAGCTGGTCGTACTCCCATTCGCACCCCCTCAAACAAGTCTGAATGAAACATTAACCTGTGTACCGGTACATGGAACACAGCCATTCCCATGCCTAACACAGGAAGAAAGGATCCGGTATGAGTCTCCTCAGAAAAGGGCAGAGCAGATGACAAGATGAATGAATCGAACGCGCCTGTGTCTCGTAGTATCGTAACTGGCACTTTCTCTCCACTACCAATCAATGACACATAACCCTTCGAAACAAAGGGTAAGAAAGAACTTTCAGGTTTTGACATTTTCTGTACCTCAGCCATCGGCTGTGCAGCACCACTGGTATCGGGCAAGGATGTAGCAAATGCAGCTGGCTTAGCTTTAGGCCCGCCGTTCTTATTACGTGACCTAAGCATGGGGCATTCCCTTTTCCAGTGCCCTGCCTGATGACAGAAATGACAGGCGTTGCCGGAGTCATCTACAGCACGACCACTCGGTGCACCCTTATGCTCCGCACCCCATGCCCCACTGGACCTGCCAGGGAAATATTTTCCCCCAACAACTTGGCCAGCCTCTCTGCCACCCCCAAACCCACCAGTAAATCTACGGTTGTCCCCACATCCCTTATGTGTTAATGAGAACTCATCGGCGAGTGCCGCAGCTTCAGCCGCAGTCTGTGCCTTCTGCTCACTTATGTACACGGCCACTTGCTCAGGGACTGAATTTTTTAATTGCTCCAGTACAATCAGATCTGCCAGATCATCATAGTCATCGACTCCTGCAGCTACACACCAACGAGTAAAGTGTGTGGTCAGGTCACGGGCAAACTCCAAGTAGGATCTATTGCCTCGCTGCCACGTTCTAAACCGCTGGCGGTAAGCCTCGGGTACTAATTCATAGGTACGAAGCACTGCGGCTTTCACCTCTGTGTACTTTCTACTGTCCCGTGCCGACAGTGAAGCAAATGCCTCCTGCGCACGACCAGTTAGTACACACTGTAATAGGACCGTGCGGTCCACATCACTCCAGTCCCTAGCGTCTGCCACCCGCTCGAACAGAGTGAAAAACACCTCCACCTCCTTCTCATTAAACTTGGGGACTAACCGTAAACTTTTCAGTATTTGGTCTTTGTCACCTGATCCCTCCTTCTTCACCTCACTCAACTTTCCCTCTCTCACCAGCTTGAGCCTCGCGTCCTCAATATCTAATCTTGCCATCTCCGCTCTGTGCCTCATTTTCTCCATCTCCAAATCCTTCTCCTTTAACTGTACTTGAAATTGCAACAACTCTTTCTGCTGCTCAAAAGTCAAGCCAGACCCTGATGGTATACACTCCTCAACAACCACTTTAGCTTGCACACTTTTTGTCGGAGGCGGGGTCAACACCTTTTGCTCATACAAGCTATCCCTAATCATGGCTTTGATGTTATCCTTCCTGGACCTTTTATCTCCAATTTCGATTTCATAATGGTCTGCAATTGAAATGAGCTGCTCTTTAGTGTAGGCATTTAACCCCTCCTCCGACGGAGCCGAAACAAAATCAGAAACCTCCATTTAGGCCTACTTGTTGAAACTTTTCCCCCCAAAAAAACTAAAAAAAACTAAAATACCAAATTGAACCTCTAGTAACAAAAGAACGTAACAGACAACAAATCAATTAAATTGAGCCTCCCCACTGACTGCCTATACCAAAAACTTCTCTAACTGCGCTCTAGTCTTCAGAGGGTTTCTGCGGCCAGGTACTTATGCACCAAAACCCACTAGTGTGGAAAAAGCGACCAGCAAGCTGGCAACCCCCCAAGACTAGGGACATGCTCCCAGCCACTTTCACCCCACACTACTTTTTTACCCGCTCACGAATCCCAAGGGGAAACGCGCTATACCTACTTGAGTTGGCTCAATAAAATCGATTTGCAAAATCAATATACTTACGTTCTTAAGTCACCAGACCTTTAACAAAATTCTCCGACCTCCGATCGTTCCCCCAAAGAATTTGGATAGGGAATACCCAGCGCTGACGTCACCAGGGCTTTCCCAATTCCCACGGCCCCACCCCCCTGCTGCCACCAAGGGTAGGTGTGAACGTGAACTGCTTGTTTGAACACAAGCGACCTAAACTGCAATACTCAAGCTTTGTAGCTCAACAAATTTATCCGTTTTTAAGACGAGCCCCCATTTGTTACAGTCTGGCTCAGAGACTATAACAAAAAAGGGGAGACGACACGGAGGAATACATAAGTAAATATAAAGTTTATTTACTAACTAGTGAAATAATTGTAAATCAGTAATAAATCAAGTTTCCAAATCATAAGGGCAGGGAAACATGCTGCCACTGGAACTGAATCTAATAATTCAACATAAAGAACTCAAACACAAATGCTCTCCTGGGTGGCCACACGCCTGTGACCTGGGGAGGACTGAAGAGAGAGAACTGTTGTAGAGTGGGGCTTTTATAGAGTGAGGAGACAATTGGCCAGGTGTCTCCCCTTCCACTGATCATCTCAGCCTCCACCCTCCAACCCAGCACTGCAATGGAATGTTAAAGGAACACACACACACACACACATACCCTATAGCAAAGGCCCAGGGGGCCGTCACAGACTATATATTAGTCCATGAGCCAGACAAGATTTCATTATCGAAAGAGTGGGCAAAACCATACCTATATTAAATTGTTCATAGGGTCAATACGAGTAGATAAATATATGATAACCTCTCCACAGGAGCAGCTTTTTCATGGTTATCACACATTTTGTTATTTTCCACATACGTACATAACAGGTGAAGAAATGACAACATTTAAAAAAGAGTTATCATAATGAAACTTCCTGAGTTGATTACTTACATGAAGACAATGATTTATCGTATTACAAGTTTTCTGAAATTGTATATTTAATATGCAAATTAGGCATTACGAAAATATGCCCGCATTTGCATAACTTTCCAGAATCAACATTGGAACATTGGACAAAGCCAGAGTCAACATTCTTATTTCATTTTGTTAAGATGTTGGAGTCAAAGGTTTTTAACGAGGGAATATTCAATATCTGGCTCAATTTTGGGGCTCTGGCTCATGGACTAAATGTCTAATTTGCATATTTAAATATACAATTTCAGAAAACTTGTAATACGATAAATCATTGTCTTCATGCAAGTAATCAACTCAGGAAGTTTCATTATGATACCTCTTTTTTAAATGTTGTAATTTTTTCACCTGTCATGTACGTATGGGGAAAATATCAAAATGTGTGATAACTATGAAAAAGCTGCTCCTGTGGAAAGGTTATCATATATTTATTTACTCGTATTGACCCTATGAACAATTTAATATAGGTTTGGTTTTGCCCACTCTTTCGATAATCATTGCTCAATTTTGGGGCTCTGGCTCATGGACTATATGGAGTATATTGTTGCTGTAGGGCAGAAACCTCTTATCTCCATGTATTCTAACCTTTTGTGTTTTTTCCCCCGTAAATTAACACCCTACTTGATCATACTACAGCGTCATACAAAAGCATCAAAAGTAGCAGATCGACAAGCTCTAAACGCTGGAGGTCAACTATGGCCTCAAGCAGACCAGGCTTTTTTTCACCCCTTGTTTTCTTCCATGTTTAGTCATTATTCCAATTAAAGGTAGTGTGTTGATATTTTATTAACCACTTAAACCCCATAATATTATGGTTGACCGGAGTCCTTCAGGGCTCAATACTAGTGTATTTTCTGTTTTATTGTGGGGAAAGCTTTCGCTGAAAATAGCCGATCGGCAAGCTCACAATGCGACGCAACATGAGCTTGTCCATCTGCTATTTTCAGCAAAAGCTTTCCCCACAATACCGATGCTGGGGTTTAAGTGGTTAACCTTTTTGTTAAAAAGTTAAAGCTCTATATTCTGATAATCATCGCTATACAGTGTTTGTTGAAAGAACATACATTTTCAGGTTTTCAGGTGGGTTGTCAATTTCATCCAATCAGTAGAGAGTACCCATTTCTCATCTTCATTTGTTATTATTCTGCTCATTTCTCTGCAAAGCAAAATGAGGATCAGTTTAACCACTTTAACACTATTTTATACTAAGGTTATTTGAAAATAGCTGATCTACAAGCTCACTGTGAGCTTGCAGATCTGCTATTTTCGAAACATTTTGGAGTTGTGGAATCATTTTTAACATTTTGAAAACAAATCTTCTTATGGGGGTCCCTGGCTGGAACAGAACCTCTTCAGATGGGGGTTTGCGACCAAAATGCACATCAATTTGGGGGTCCTTGGCATGAAGATGTTTGAGAACCACTGCTTTAGAGCACATTTCATGCATAAAATGCAATGCAGTGGCCATTGAAGTCCAGATTAAACTGCATTTGGAAACGATTTCAGTTGCATATCGTGGCGTGTTTCTGAGTGAAACAGGACAGGGAGGCGGGACATAACATTGGTAGGAGTTTCATTTGAACACTGAGTGGCCATCACAACAAACATGGAGAATTACAATAAAAAATTGATTGATGATGGGTGGATGAGTGGTGGAAAAAGTACTCAAATTCATTACTTAAGTAAAAGTACCAATACTGCACTATATAAATACTCTGATACAAGTAAAAGTCCAGAATTCAAAATTTACTTGAGTAAAAGTACACAAGTATTGGCATCAAAATGTACTTAAAGTACCAAAAGTAAAAGTACTAAATATTTGAAAATAGCAGATCTACAAGCTCACAACGCGTCGCGATGCGACACGTTGTGAGCTTATAGATCGGCTATTTTCAAATAGCCTAGGTATAAAATAGGGCAAAAGTGGTAAATGTATGTTTTATAATGTAATAATTTATATCTGAAAAGTAACTAGTAACTAAAGTTTTCAAATAATTGTAGTGGAGTAAAAGTGCAATATTTGCCTCCGAGATGTAGTGGAGTAGAAGTAAAAGTATAGACAATTGGAAATACTCAAGTAAAGTACAAATACCTCAAAATTGTACTCAAGTACAGTACTTAAGTAAATGTACTTAGTTACTTTCCACCACTGGTCTAGACACTATGATTATATTCAAGGGTTAGGGTTAGATGCAATACAATACATGCACACAATGCTATTTTAATATATTTATTTTATTCAACTCTTTTCTTTTCTTTACAAATTGGTGACACAAATTTGTATATGTAATGTTAGGACGTGCACTGTCATCTGAATATAAGATTTAAGTAATATAAACATACATTTGCAAATTAATGTTATGATTTAAATGCTAACTAGAAAAAGTGCTCCTCGGAGCACAGGTCTCCGCCAGGTCAGGTAGGTTATTGTGGCCTCCTGGTGGCGCTATAATAGGCCATTGTGAAAAGGGTGCCCGTTTCTTCTTAGGCCTTTCACGACAATCGGACACTGCATTCATGATTTGAGGCATTTTGTTCCAAAAATGTGTTTAGCTAAATTAGACCTGCTGGTGGCGCTATAACAGGCCAATGTGAAAGGGGTGGCATTTCTTCCTCAGCCTAGTGGGAATGTGCGTGTAAAATGTCACGGAAATCGCAAGCTGAGTGCATAATTTGAGGCATTTAGTTCAAAACGGAGCAATCCTGCAAACTTTGGAAGCCAGCCTTAGCCAATGAGGATGGAATATGGGAAATCGGACACATCCGTGTTGATCACATGACTATAGAGATACTGTATACCGATTTGCATGACCTTTGGATAAAATCTGTAGGAGTAATATAAAGAAATTGGTTTTGCACAAATCGGCCTCCTGGTGGCGCTATAACAGGCCCATGTGAAAAATTTGGGGCAAATGTTCTGAATTGGCATCCAGGGAGTGTGTGTGCACAGTTTCGCAGCGACCGGGCCAACGGTGCCGGAGATTAGCTGGTGACAGACGGACGGACGGACGGACGGACACACGGACGGACGGACGGACACACGGACAGGGGGTAAAACATACTCTCTCACCATGCCTTACGGCCTGGCGGAGACAATTACATCTCTTTTAGACAGGAGAAGTGATGATCAGTGGAGCTGAGTTTTTACCATTATTATTAGGATGAAGATTAAATAATGTTTCTCAAGTGAATCTATTAGTCACAGCAGTTAAATGGATTGGAAATGACAGTTAAAAATGTTAAAACAAATAAAAAAGTAAATTAGCCCTTCCATAGACACTTGTTGACTTTGTTAAAAAAGAAGAAAAAAAGAAAAGAGGTTTAAATTAGTCAGTGTGATTGACAGGAGAGATTATCAGAGGAGCAGAGTTTTTACCACCATCATTAAGACGTGGAGAGAAGAATGGATAGAGTTTCTCAGTGAAGGTGCAGCCAGTGAAAGAGTAGAGATGAACTCTGGTCTCCACATCATAAAAGGAGACCAGACCCTCCTCATAATCCACAAACACTCCCACTTTCTGGAGCTTCTCTCTTACAGGGAGGAGGACAGGAGGGGCAGCAAGAGCGTTGTACTCATTTCCATTCAGCATCCTTAAACTCCAGGAACCATCGTCAGGGCTCAGTGCGATATCCCCTTTCCTCTTGATGGACTCTCTGGCCACTCCTAAATCCCATGCAGTCTTCCCTCTAACCTGAACCTCATAGTAAAACCTTCCTGAGGAGAAGCTTTGTTTTCCTAAGACACAGACACCTGTAGAGAATCTCCCTTTGTTGTCTGGGAGATTCTTCTGTACGTTTCCACAACTCACTTGTTTTTCATCCTCAGACAGGATGAGAAAGTGATTTGCTGTATCAGGGTCCAGAGATACTTCCACTGCATATTTCTGGATCCTCCTCAGCTCAATATCACATAGCTCCTTCTCCATCTCTTGACAGAGTGTCTTCTCCAGCTGAGCCACAGCTGTCCTCACAGTCCCCACATATGAAGACTGATGGACATTGATGTTTGTCCAGTCCTTGGTGGGTAGAGGGGTGTTGATGGATGAGACGTTCTGGAGGAGGTGGAGGTGGTCTTCAGTGTGTGAGAGCTGCTTCAGCTCAGAGCTTCTCTTCTTTAACTCAGTGATTTCCTGTTGCAGATCTTTAATGAAGCCTTCAGCCTGTTTCTCTGATGTTTTCTGCTTCTCTTCAATCACATCAATGAGCTCAGCCTGGCTTCTCTCAATACCGCTCATCAGAGCAGTGAAGACCTGCACACTGTCTGCTATCTCTCTGTCTGCATCTTTCTTGCTGAGCTGTACTGAGTGTTTGACCTCCTGAATCTTCACTTGTCTCACCTGGATCATCTGCTGAACTTCAGCCTCTGTCTTTCCCAGCTCAGCCTTCTTCCCTTCATATGCCTCTTTCAGAGATACAATTTGATGTAACCTGTGGTCTGACTCGGTGCAGAACTGACAAACACACATGTGGTCAGTTTTACAGAACAGCTCCAGAGGTCTGTCATGTTTCTTACACAGAATGTCTTCCAGGTTCTTTACAGGGTTGATTAGCTTGTGTCGTTTTAACCCTGAGAGTCTGTGGTGAGGCTCCAGGTGAGTCTCACAGTAAGAGGTCAGACACACCAGGCAGGACTTCACGGCTTTGAGCTTGGTCTCAGTACAGACGTCACAGGACACTTCATCTGGTTCAGCAGGTTCCTGGTTTGGGGTGGAATTGTTTTTCAGATCCTGTGTCTTCCTGAACAGATCAGCCATCTCAGAGAGGACTTTATTAACTGAGAACTTTGGTCTCTTATCGAAGGTTTCGTTGCATAGTGGACACTGACACACATCACTAGTATCCCAGTAATGTGTGATACAGGTGTTGCAGTAGTTGTGTCCACATGGAGTGCTGATTGGATCAGTGAACACCTCCAGACAGATAGAACACAGGAACTGCTCTTCAGACAGGAGACTGCTGGAACACGCCATTTCTATACAGATGAAAATAAACATGCCGGAAAAAATGTAATTCTTGAATGCTACTACTCACAGCTTAAAGGAGTAGTTCACCCAAAAAATGACTTATTTTCTATCAATTGCACACCCCATGAAGCCTTGAATCCATGGATTTGTTTTTGTTCTTGTCGCATTCCTAAGCTAATAATTTGATTCCCGTCTCTTACCGACTAATGTATCCGGTAGGAGACACAAAGTAGATTATTTGTGTCTCCTACCGGAAATACACCCGGTCATCAAATTATTAGCGTAGGAATGCCACAAAAACTAAAATAAATGAATTCAAGTCTTCATGGAGTGTGCAATTGATAGGAAATAAGTCATTTTTTGGGTGAACTCCTCCTTTAATAGTTATGAATCTTATCTGGATCATAATATTAGAATAGAGCTCAATAATGTTGGCACATACTGTAGGGAAGCCTGTCGTTTTACCAACTGAACGTATAGACTACAGGATTTCCAGGAAAACAAAACTAAGGGAAGATCATGTCTGGATACAGTTTAATATGCTTTTGTTCTCTGTAACAGAATAATTAATCCTTATCTCATGTACTCACCTGTATACGTTCTCAATATTTCAGCAAAAATCCTGTTGAACTGAATATTTTTTAGTAGAGAGCGTGTGTGTTTATGTGTGTGTGCGCTGCCACCATTGTCAACTACATGAACACTTTAAGTTTCACTTTGATTGCGTCACTGACTGAGAGGCTGCTCTGTTGCTGCTGTTAACCCTTCACAACCTCCACTTTTCTCTGTACTTCATCTGTTTCTCCCTCTGTTATGGTTTAGCCTGGGCAGCATTCCTTTTCGGGTATATGATCCGGTCGGGAGCGGGGATGGGCAGAACCGGAAAGACGTCTCACCCCAAAATAGGTCCGTCCTAATAAAATCCTTGATGTGGCATAGTTTAGCTTATTTTTTAAAATGTAAATGTGCGTGCACTATCCGGAGACTAAATTTAGCGTCTGTATTGTCCCACAGGGAAATTCTATTCCATTTAAATAGGGATTGGGGAACCAAAACAAAGCGGCACCGCAAAACCGGATGGGCAGAATCCGGAAAGAGGATTTTTTTCTTTTCTTTTTTTCAGTAGGCGTGGCCTAGACCGGATCATATGGGTCTTTAGTAACGCAGACCAGGCTTTCCTCCGAGGTGGAAAGACTGGTGATGAGGTTAGTTATGGTTTAGTGCAGCGACTCCCAAACTGTGGGCCGGGGCCCATTGGTGGGCAAGTGGACCCCCAAATAATTGGAAAAACCCGTCAGACTTTAATAACATGAACATGAAACATTTACATTAAAAACTATTTCATGGTATTTTGTTCTTTAAAACTTTGAAAAATGTGTTCACCGATATATATATATATATTTATTTTATCGCATTCTTGAGCCAATAATTGATGACCAGCGGAGTCTCCGGTTAGATTCACAAGTAGGTTTGTTAACTTTAAATGTATTTTTTATTGTTTAAACATATTAAGTTTTAGCTAACAGCTGCTTGAGGAGGATCCTGAGCATCCACTGGCCAGACACCATTAGCAATAATGATCTCTGGCAGAGAGCGGGCCTACCACCAGTGGAAGAGGAGATGAAGAGAAGAAGGTGCATGGGGATGGATTGGCCAATACCAGCATCACGAGACAAGCCCTTAGATGGAACCCCCAAGGCAAAAGAAAGAGGGGAAGGCCAAAGCAGGGACAGGGACCTTGAGACTGACATCAAGCAGTGTGGACTGACATGGAAACAGCTGGAAAAGAAGGCCCAGGAATAGGATAGAGGACTCTGGTGGACTGTAGTGAACGGCCTATGCTCCATGAAAAGGAGCGGTAACTAAGTAAGTAATCAGTAGTTTTAGTTTAGTTTTTATTACTTCCAGTCAGGGACGCAGAGAGGGGAAGCGGGGGAGTTCGGACATACTCAGTTTCATTGGGGGAATGGATATCCCCCCCACTTTTGGGATGAAGAAAAAAGAAAAAGAAGAAACCTCCGACATCTACACTTCATGGAGTAAATTTTTTTGTATCGAATTAACCGAATTAACCAAAGTAATGTAACGAAAACACCCCAAAAAGTAACAAAACCGGTAAAAACCGTGCGCGCACGCACGGAACACATGCACGTCTCTTTCGGTTCTAAAATGCTCTCTGCGTCCTTGCTTCCAGTATTAGTTTGAGTGTTATTGCAAGCAGCTCAGTATACACATTGTCAACACTTTGTGAAGATATTAGACTCACAGTCATGTAGACATCCCAGACAGTCTCCAGAAGTTCTCCGACGACACAGCCATTGTCGGGTGTATTAAGGGGGGAGAGGAGGGGGAGTACAGGAAAGTGATAGAGGACTTTGTGGGCTGGAGCCAGCTGAACAAGCTACAGCTAAACGTCTCCAAGACCAAGGAGATCGTGATTGACTAGGAGAACCCGCCCCACCCCACAGCCAGTTTCCATCGGGGGGGGGGGGTGGAGATTGAGGTGGTCGAGTCCTATAAGTTCCTGGGAGTGCAGCTTGATCATAAACTGGAATGGTCAGCAAACACGAACAGTCTTTACAAGAAGGGTCAGAGCAGGCTGTATTTCCTGAGGAGACTGGCCTCTTTTAACATCTGCAGGAAGCTCCTGCAGATGTTCTACCAGTCAGTGGTTTCCAGCGTCGTCTTCTACGCTGTGGTGTGTTGGGGAGGTAATGCCAGACAGAGAGACACAGTCAGACTGGACAGACTGATTAGGCGGGCCGGCAAGGTCATAGGGACTTGGGACTGAGCTTGAGGGCCCCTACCCGCCGGACCCAATCCGCCCAGAACCGCGAAAAAAATGAACCCAATCCGCCCAGAACCGCAAAAAAAAATCGCGCGCGCGCGCACACGGAGGACACATGCACGCGCGCTGCGCTGCGCGCGCGTGCATGTGTCCTGTATCATGCTTAGGGCCCCTGTGGAGTCTAAAGCGGCACTGCGACCCACTGCACACGGCACTTTATGCACAGAAGAGCAATTTTAGTAATAGGCTCCGATCACTGCAGTGTAGCACGGACAGATTCAGGAACTCTTTTATCCCGAGGGCCATTAGGCTGCATAATGATGCATGATGCTTATAACTGTTTTTTTTTTTTTTTTTTTTTTTTTTGCATTAATTCCCATTGGTGTAATGTTTTTTTTTAAATGTTCACCATGCTTCTTTTTATTTACATCTGTATGAATGTATTGCACTGGAGCAAATTTCCTTCGGGATTAATAAAGTATATAATATCTATCTATCTATCTATCTAGTCTCCATAAACAAACACATTATACATTGTCCCCTCCTCATGCGTGTTGTGTTGACACATTTGACCAAAACTGACAAAGACTAAAACTAAAGATATTTTCAGTATATTTTATGGGATTTTAGCTCGTTTTGTGAGTAAACAATAAAGTTTGAGTTTAGCTGGGGGGAGCGTTTCACTGTTTCAGCCCAGCCATGCACATGAACTCTGCAGCCGCACTGAGGCCCCTGCTGGAAAGCATCCCAGCCCAAACATTAACGTAACTAATAATTGGGCCACGCGACCCTGAAATGACCGTAATAATCCTAAAACGGGAGCGAAAAAATAATAATAATTTGGTGGCCCAGCGGCCCACTGGCCCAGCGGCCCAACAGTCCGCCGCTGCTTTCACCTAGAAACTCCATTCACACTTTATAATTCATCTTACTGTGGACACAAATACTTGAACGTTTTACTTTGAAATGTTTAGTAGTTTTTGAGATATTTAACTTTTAAAACGTACATCTGAAAACCTTGACACCTCACTGTTCCTTCATACTTTAACCTATAAACTTGATTCACAATTGAGAAATTCCACCTTACTGTGGACATGTTAGCTTGAGATTTTTACTTTGAAATAATTTGTAGTTTTTGAAATATTTAACTTTAAGCGCAAAATGCATTGTCAATGGCAATGGCCATTTAAAGGCGAAAAAAGTTATTAAACTCGTGGGAGCCAGATTGCTCAGATGTTGCCCATGACCTTGTGGTCTGAAGTCAAGAGCTCTTCCAACTGAGCTACCCAAGCACACAAACTTTTGTACATTGACATTGCATGAACGTGATGGGTCATTCCCCCAAATTAATTAAAGGAATTTGGCTCATGCACTTTACAAGTGGGCTTATTGTCAGCAACAGCCAAGAACACAGGAG
Organism: Gymnoscopelus braueri; assembly: GCF_963280865.1. Lineage (NCBI taxonomy): Eukaryota > Metazoa > Chordata > Actinopteri > Myctophiformes > Myctophidae > Gymnoscopelus > Gymnoscopelus braueri. The sequence continues at coordinate 40,934,229 of NC_137617.1, forward strand.
TATATCCCTGTTACAGCACTAGACCCCAAGGAGCCAGTTTCTCACATGCTGATTCTCACATGCTGATTGCTGAGTGTTCTTTAGTATGTTTTAGCTTTCAATTAGTAAAGTTGAAATACGTTAGCATTTAAAGCTGCATCATGTAACTTTACTGTTCTACCCCGGATTTGTCTTTTAGTGCTTTTGAGTTGTTCTTTTATAGTTTGACCTTTATTATTTCAGAGTACTCCAGCAATGAACAATAGTAGTAATAATAGAACTTGAACATGGACTCTCCTTGCTGAAATTCAGACCATTAGACCACAACACCATCACTCAGTTAACCTCAACATGGGTCTCTTTATATGTTAGCGTTCAGTTAGTAAAGTTGAAATGCTCCAGCATTTAAAGCTTCATTATGTAACTTTCTTGTTCGACCCCGCATTTGTCTTTTAGCGCTTTTGAGTTGTTCTTTTGTAGTTTAGCTGGCAAAACTTGACAACTCTCTGCTGAAAGGCTGAAATTACTACACCATTGGGGCGGACGTAGCCGATTCCAGGCCATGACAGCAATGTGTCGATGTGTGTTTCCTTGAGCAAGACTCTTCACCCCTAATTGCTCCCCGGGTGTCAATGGAGGGAGAAGGCTGCCCATTGCTCCTAGTTGTTATAGGATGGTTAAAAAGCAGAGGACGAATTTCACGTATGTGCATATATACACATAATGTGACAAAATAACACCCCAAAGGAGTGGGGACTATTCATTACTCAGTCAATGACTTTTGAAGTTTGTTCATGTTAACAAATTCATAGCAATTTCATTCAACTACAGTAGGTCTGGGACTTGGAAACCCAGTACTGAGATCATTGTGGATTTTATTTATTTTTTACATTTTTGGACCTATGGACTTCCATAGAAACTTGTACTCCGGCTGGTCAACTTTTGCAGCATCCTTAATATTCCTTGCCTTAACTGCACCATCTTGTATTAATTGTTCAGTGCATTATGGGTGCACTTGAACTGCACTTCCGCCTTTTGCGCTCCAAGTTCAATGCACTTCCACCTTTTGCGCTCCATACTCATTGAAAGTTATCACTTAAGCCTTCAGGTTTTCAGCCTTTACTTTGAAAATTAAAACATTATAATTACCATCTGATAGAGCCCATATAGACCTTTAAGATGATATACAAGTCATTTTTGCAAAAGATGTCACATAAGTCCTCGATATGCATTTCTTTCATAATTCCTCAATTCCTTACTTATTTCATAATGTGTTACCGTACTGTCATTATTTCACTTGGGACAAGCATCACCCTGATTTGAACCAATAATTTGACAATTTCTTGAATTAAAAAAAACAAGGCAATGGACACATTTTGCTGATAAGCTTGCCTTCTCAGACAGATTTTATGCGTCAACAGATATAAATGAACGTGAAAAAAACATTTAAAACACATTCACATGTCTGTATTAAACAGAGTATACTGGTAATAAACATACTGTACATACATATTGCACACACATGTGGCAAAAAAAAAATTTGGTCTAGAAAACAGTTAAGACAACTAGCATGTCACAGTCTAAATGCCTGATTTATACTTGCTCGGACATGGGTGTCGCGTGGCAAAAACAGCTGACCTACAAGGTCACAACATGTCGTTGTAGATCTGTGAGCTTGTGGATCTGTAGAGCTTGTAGATCTTGTCGCATAACTCAGGCCTTAGAACTGTATATAGAACCGCAACGTAAAGTGTCACCAAAGCGTTGATAATCCCTGTGCAACTCTAAAGTGCATCTCAAAGTGATTTTACAGCAATATCTACAAACTATGTGCGCATGATCAAGCAAAACCAGGGAGCATGTAAGATAGGCAGCAATGCGACAAAGAAATACACATTTGGGTTTACGGTCCACTAAAATCACCTATTAGTGGGCTGTGGTCAAGTTACATTATTTCAAGGCATTCTCAAGTTCACAGTTTATATTTTTTGGTAAGCCCTAATTTAACCGTAATACAACTTTCAGTCACAGCCCAACTAATCTGATCGCAAACTATTCAAGCCATCTTTCTTAAGAAAAAAAAACATGCTACAAGTTCAGAAGACAGTAAAACTTGCTATGCATTCCATATCTATAATACATTATAAACATATTTATAATGCATTATAATCTACCTATATCAATATATAATTAGTTACCAGAACTTGTATATACTCATATCATTTATGACAATAATCATAACACATTATAATGCATTTTATGTCTTATAAAGGCCATGTAATCAGCTTATAACACTGTAAATTTACAGGTATGAGCAATCACAAGTACTCATAATGCAACACATTATAAACACTCTTATATTCATTCGGTATAAGTATCATAATACTTCATAATTGCTGGTCACTCAATTACTTTTGCTTTTGGCTAAAGCAATAAATTAATTTAAATGAAAGTAAAAATAATTAGCATTCTATTTATACAAGAACACACAGTTTCTGCCTACACCTTCAGGAATGTAATTACCTTACTCAAAGCACACAATGACCACTTATAGTGACTTGTAATAATGTTGTGATGCATTATATTCAGTGAATATAATACATCACATTATTATAATGTATTACAACTATGATAATTATAACACACTATGATACTTAGGTCTGAATGTCCAGCAATTAGGCATTATAATACTTGACCTTATAAATCATTATAGAATGCTTTATAATGTGTTAGGATTTTTGTTACGAAGCAGAGTATTTATATATAGTAATTATAGTTCTTATAACTATAATTACACAGCATTATAAGAAGATTATAATGCATTATGAGTATGCTTACAATGCATTATAGACATGGGTTACCCAGAAGACTTATTATTTACTTATTATTACTTGATTCCTGCAAGGCTACACTGTCGTTTATGAATCAAAACATGAACCAGGCTCCGCCAGAGCACCATAAATAACAAGGTTTTGGTACTGGTGATAAAAAACAAAACAATCTTCCATTGTGAATGAGTCGGATTGTTTAACCACTTAAACCCTATTATGGTTGACCGGAGTCCCTCATAACAAGTACCTATAGGGCACAGCGGTGGTGGGCATTTTCTGGTTCCACTCAAAAATAGTCCATGCATTTCTCCCATAGAGATTTCTAAAAATATTTATAGAAATTATTTTAAGCCTAGAATCAAGCCATCCAGGGTCCTGGTGAATCATGACCATAAAACATTTTATTCTGTGATATTTTTTTTGGGGGGGGGATATTTTATTATATGATATACTGTATTTAATAAATACCCTTTGTTTTGCCGTTGATTTCCCCCCCCCCCCACAGAATAAAATGTTTTATGGTCATGATTCACCAGGACCTTGGATGGCTTGATTCTGGGCTTAAAATGATTCACATAAATAAAAACAGAAAATGTCCGCCACTGCTATGCCCTATACTAGTGTCTTTTCTGTTTTCTGTTATTGTGGGGAAAGCTTTTGCAGGAAAATAGCATATCGACAAGCTCACGACACGTAGCGTTGCGAGCTTGTCGATATGCTATTTTCTGCGAAAGCTTTCCCCACAATACAGATGCTGGGGTCTAAGTGGTTGAGCTTTTTCAAGATGTGCTGGACATTCTTGAAACTGGTCCATCATAAACAACAATCATAAACAACAGGTGAGACAGGTGAGACACAGAAGGCTACCTTTTTGTTCTAGTTAGAAAAGTGTTGCATAGCACATTTGATCAAATGAGCCAAGTACAAAAAAACAAAAACAAAACAAAAACAATGATAAATGCATCTTATAAATTACTAAGATGTAAAAGTGCTATTCCATGGAAAGTATTTAAATAGGAGCTGGTTTGGCAGGGCGTTTTTTGTTGTTGTTGTTGTGAGTGAGGTAGAGTGATAGTACAGTCAAGAGGGCATCAGGCACTGCTGTTTCTGTGCAAAATGAGCCATATTGGACATAATATGAGCTGCTGGTGTTTGCCTTCTTATTGTTCCTGTGTCACTCTAATTCAATTCGGAAGCCCTTGGGACGACGCCGTTTCTAGGCAATAACCGTCTGATTTCAGACTTGGTAGCGCATCGCGTCGTGCACAGGAAATAGGCACAGGCACTCACAACGCGTTGCCCGCCGCTGTGAGCTTGCAGACTGCCTATTTTCCATGCGCGACTCCACCACGCAACTAAACAGAAATCAGGCCTAACATACAATACAGCAGAATAACGCTAGGCTCCAGGACACTTGACTGACTTCTAAAGTCTACATTTCTATTTCACAAGCTTATTCCATTGATGGCAATTTGAGGTTCAAAGTCCTGAATGGCTTCAGCTCAGGACCTCTGCTTCTTTTGATTACAAAACAATGTCCAGCCTTTTTTGTTTCTCTTTCTTTTTTTTCTCCATTTTTCTTAATTAACACACAAGGTGTGGAGCCACTTCATCGGCTGTGGTCTTCCCCCTGTTTTCACTCAGGTCCTCTTTGGTTTTCTGAATGCAGGTGAAGATCTCTTTGAAGAGTGCCTTGTACTCCGGCTGGTGAAAGTCGTCCTCCATGTCCTCGGCGCCCGTCCCCGCGGCCCGGCCGAGAGACAGCGCCCTGGGGCGGGCGGTCTGGACCGCCTTGTGACTCTGGTTCTCCGCGTCCTCGTCCTCCTGCTCTCCCTGACGGCATCGCCTCAGGAGCTCGTCGTACTTGGCCTGCAGGGCGCTGTACTGAGCATCCACCTCGTTGAGCAGCGAGATCCCGCGGTACTTCACCGTCTCGGAGCGACGCATGCACGAGCGCTCGTGGAGCCTGTAGTCGGGGACGTCGCTTTTCTGACATCCGTCGGTAAAACATTCGCCATCGTAATGCAGCGGGCTTTCGTCCTCCTCGACCTCCTCCGACTCCTCCATCGCGTCCTCGGAGTGGAGGAACACGCAGTCGGGCGGCGTGGAGTGAGGCCCGCCGCGCCCCGTGGCATCAGGGCAGGATTCCGCACGCCAGAGTTGGCGCAGCTCGTCAGCTTCGGACTCCAGCTCGGCTAATCTAGCCTGGAAAGAAAGAAAGAAAACGATCAAGGTTTAGGAAGTGCATCGTGTTGGCACAGGAAACACAGCCATGACACGTTGACAAGGCCAACAATGAGTCAGGTATCAAACTCTAGCTGGACTGTTTCCAGGTTGACCATGCAGTGGTGATGATGGGTATGATGTGCTATCACACTGTACTTATCCTTTCTGCTGATAAGGTTATTACTACTGAATGAAGAAGGCACTGGATGATTGGAGCCAACTCGGATGACCTTTTTATTTTAATAGCAGGGTGCAAAGCACAGAAAAAAACGACAACGTTTCGATGTCAGATTACATCTTTGTCAGGTCATAAAGAAATACAGGCTACGGGTGATTTAACAGGTGAGAGGCAGGGGCATGCCATTCAATTAGCCAATGTCCAGAGGCCAACGATAATGAGAGGTGCACCTTTCAACACGTGGAAGATTCATTGTAATTAGAAATATCTGGATCAAAAGTTCACGAAACATCTGCATAACTGTCTAGCCTTTTGGCAGGTGCAATGGACAAAACAGGCATATCATTGAAAAAATTTAAAAAATCACTACACCTGACTATCTTCGTCAGAACAAAAGTCATACAGAAACTGACAAATGTCTGGACAGAAATAGGTTCCTTCCATGACTTTTCATTGAGGAGAATGTGTTAACCCAATGGTTCTCAAAGTGGGGTGCAGGGACCCTCAGGGTTCCTTGAGGGGATGCCAAATGGACCCTTACAGATCTATTTCATGTGTACTCTGGGAGAGTACACATGAAACCAAACACTCTCAGAATTATGGCGGTCGTTTAAATAAAACTGAGAACCACTGGATGTGCCGTCTTGTACACGTCTACATACACAGACAGTTATTTTCCGTTCGACCAACTAATTAGGGTCTCAGATTAATGTAATTGAACACATGAAAATGTCTGAATGCACACACCCATGGCCAGGGGACATTTTGAACCTACCTGACAGCCCTCCATCATTCGCAGCTGCTGCTCCAGAGCTGCGTTCTCGCTGGCGAGCAGGTCCGCCTCGCGCTCCGACGCGTCTCTCTGAGCGCGCTCACTGGCCAGCTGGGTCTGCAGGGAGCGGAGGGAACGCCGGAGAGACGCCTGCTCCTCTTCGCGCCACGAGAGTTTGGGGGGCATGCGGAGGTCATCGGAGGGATCGTCGAGGTCGAAATCAGAGTACCTGAGTAGCGTCGAAAAGGGGAGGACAACGGAAAACAAAACAGCTAATGACACTGCTGATGACAAAAACAATGTTGAAAAGGAGTTAAGATGCATTATGTAAAGTGTTTACTCATGCCAGTAAGGGAAGTTCACATTTCACACAGGAAGACAACTCAAAAGTTCTTTACATAACAAGGCAGAAAATGGCATTGAACACTTAAACTCTCTATACTTAAACAAGTTGCCTCTGTACTTGTTCTGCTCATTTTTCACCTCAACCTCACACCATTGAAAATCTAAAACTAGTAGTACAATGGTCCTTGCACTCTGGAAGCGTTTATTTTGTGATTAATTAATTAAACTCCTGTTTGTGTCCATGAGAACATCCACAAACAACACGAATATTATGCGCTGATGAAGCAACAATGTTCTGTTTTTTTCTAAACAAGGCTGATTTTTCACTACACATACTCCGTACATAAAAGCATCAATCTGCATGAATGAAGCACTACCAAATTAATAGTTTGATGCGAAATATTCCCATTTCCCATTTATACGCATTTTCCAATAGTTTATTCGTCACGCTCCCGGTGTGTGTAATAAGGACCTTAACTCACCAGTAATGGGACTTGAATCCACATACTATTAAGATTATAAATAGAAACTCATGACTGAGAGGAATGATTGTATGACTTATGGGCCTTAAACCCACATGGACTCAAACTCATATTGAAACTAGTTATAAACAAAACTCCTCTGCGGAATGATTGTATTAGTTATGGGACTTGAACCCACAACACCAAGGGACTCTAAAGGGATATTTCACTTTCAAATGAAAAAAACATTAAACAAAATGTATAAAAAAATGTATGAAAAGGTAATGGAAAAATCACGCCCCCCTCACGCATTAGAATGTCCTAATGTGTGAGGTTGCCGTGATTTTTTCATTACTTTTTTCATTTATTTTTAATATATTTTTTTTACGTTTATTATATTTGAAAGTGAAATATCCCTTTAATATAGGATTACGGAACTCTAACCCCACAAAACTATTGATATGCAGCATTAAATAGGGCTCTCACACACAATATTGAAATCAGTAGTAGAAGATCTACTAGTTTTGCTATTTGTTGCACGATTAAGTATATAATGGTTAACCCATCAGCAATAGAAGGAATAAAATAAGGGGATGTTCCCTTTAACATTTTACAACACGTCAGTGTCATTAAACAGTGAACACTGATGTTGGGACAGGAAGCCTGATGAAATCTAACAAAATATTTCTGTGAGAGGAATCAACAACAATATAAGTTGGCCTGTGGAGATTAGCATCTAGGTGAAGGTTCAGGTCAGAGACCAAGTGATAGTAGCCTGGACTACGACCTTAAGCTTCCAGCCACATCCAGGCCAGTGGCATGGCACGGCACGGTGCTACGAGGTCAGCAGCTTGTTTTGGCGTTGGGGACTTCCGTGCTCTGGCAAGGATAAGATGAAGACCGCAGCACTAACCCGATTACACACAGAGACTGAACACAGCCTCTCAGGGGAAGAAAGATTCCACCTCCTGCTACTGGTCAGCAGGAAATTAACTAGATGCCTACTCACGCTGTGTATGTGCGTGTGTGATAAATAAATGGTGCATTTATACAGTGCCCTTATCCAAAGTGCATTATATTCACCCAGTCACACACAGATGGCAGAGGAAACCATGCAAGGGACCAACCCTTTTCAGTGTCTTGCTCAAGGACACTTAGACATCAACGCAGGGGGAGTCGGGGACCGAACTGGGAACCTTCAGATTTTTACATCTTTGACAGCTAAAACACCAGATGTTGTTGTGGTTGATGAAGACCCTAGCCTAGAGGAAGCTTTTATGACCAAGGTCATTAAATACCAACCACTTCTACAGTACATAACATCTCAGAGCGGGGCTACAATAGGTGCAGACTATTTGTTTTTATTTCTACTATTTGGCAGCCTGGGACATACCCACAGACTGGTTGTTAGAGGGTTTCAACAACTTGGGATGCCCCAAAAGGAGGCAAAAAGGCTGGCAAAGTAATGTGCTGTCTCTGCTATAATTGGCATCCACCACATATGGCGGAGACGCTGTTACTTATACCCATAGAGTACTGAGTGATATGCTTATTGTCTCATGAAGACATGTTATGATTTTGTGAATGTAACCTTAACCGTGTACCTTTAAAATGTGTGTCCTTGTATGCTCTCCTTTATGTGGACATGAATAAATAGTTAAAATGTGTGTGTGTATATGCATGTCTCAACCATTTACATGAATGTAGCAGTGTTTTTCCTTCTTTCTTTTTGAGTATTTTTAGAAACTGGGAAGTAACCTTCTGTTGTTCACTATTCACACAATATGATACATCTTGTCCATAAACACTCAGCTCGTCTTGTTTTCTCTACTTGAACATTGCTGTGACAGTGTTAGACTTTGTGGGTGTTAACCTGTTAACAAAAGTCAAATGGTTATACTTCCTCTTTCCACCTACCTCTCCCTAACATGATTTGGCTTAACTTTTCTTCAAAACAGCCTGTAAACAGCATGAGGGCGGTTTGAAAGTATGTCACATTTGAGGTGAGGAGATTAACGATGCTAACATAACCAATGTAGAACATTTAATGCACTACATTTGAACTAGGATTTTTATGCTGATGATGGCATACTTTTTTAATCCACTTAAACCCAATATAATCTGTTGACCAGGGTCGCCCAGGGGTCTAGATTTGGTCCCCGTCTTTTTCCCCTCTACATGTGAGCTTATAGATCTCTTATTTTTGTTCTCCTATTTTCGCCTGTAATGACATGCCCAGAATAAGGATTTTAAAGTTCATGTTGTTAAAACACAGGACAGTCCTCCAATGTTTTGTCATTTTAATATCTATTCGGATGAAGTTAAGTTTTGGGAATTAATAAAGAATATCATACTATAGTTGTGTTGCCCTCAGCTATAGTTGTGCTGCCCTCAGTTTATTTTGTGGTTATCCCTTTAGTATTGAATATCAAATTATTAAATATTTCTTCAAAACTTTGATTATTTACTCATTTATTGATTTGTAAATTACTCAAGGCAAAGCAAATGTGTGGCTAATCCAATTGCATGTGAATGAAATAATGCAGCCAATGAATTAATGATGTTCATGTTGTGAACAGTGGTTGAACTCTCTATGCTAATGGTTGGGCATTCAGAAAGATAAACATTCCTTCAGTAAAACAAAGAAATCCCACACTGTCCCTTCAGCGTGGAATGTATGAAGCAAACATTAGAAGTAGCAGAAGTTAAGTGACTTAGTAAACCACTGGCCCAATGTACTGTACTTTGAGGAAACTAGTTGACAATTCTAACCTGGCGTCCCAATTTTGGTTATGTGTCAAAAATAGCTAAAATAGGCCCGGACGGCTGGCGTAACGGTCCGGGCAGCTAGGCTGCTGACAACAGCGTGTCGCGGGTTCGAATCCCGATCCCGACGACCTTTGCTGCATGTCACTCCCCATCTCTCTCACCCCATTTCCTGTCAGTCTACTGTATACTATCAATAAATGCATAAAAAGCCAAAAAGATATCTCAAAAGAAAAAAAAAATGACAACGCATACGACAAGGTATAAAACAGGACTGTGATTCCTTTGTAGCAGTGGTTCTCAACCTGTGGGTCGGGACCCCCAGGGGGGTCCCCATATGATTTTGAGGGGGGTCCCCAGATGACAGTAAAGTGTCAATTTAAGGACTTTTAAGACCTTTTTAATTCCCCCAAAAACTACTATAAAACTATACAATAAAAACTAGTCAAATATTGGCCAAATTGTCAAATAATATTTATCTGTGGAACCGAGTCAAACAAAATGTAATGCCTCAACTCCTACATTCCAAGTGCTTGTCGGGGTGGGGGGTCCCCAGTTCAAATGATTATTTTGGGGGGTCACATTCTGAAAAGGTTGAGAACCACTGCTTTATAGCTGGCATTTTGGGGTAAAATTAGGGTTTCTCCTCACCTGTGTTTCTTCTGCAGCTCTTTCAGGCAGGACACGCTGTGAGTGCTGTAAGGTCTCCAGAGCTCTTTGTGTTTCTGTGACTGAGAGGGGCTCGTCTTCAGTTTCTCCAGCTGACGCTGCATCTCCTCCACCTGGTTCTGCAGTCCGTCCACCGTCTCCGTCAGCCTACGTGCACACAGAACATCATCCAGGTCAACCAGACACACCAAGACTGAGGAGAGAGATGTACACAAATATTGTGCACATCTGTGTTCCTGCCTAATCAAGGTGTTCATCCACTACAGACTTGTGTAACCAGTAAAGGCCCTTGTACACAGACTCCGGTGCAATGGTACATTTTTAAAAACATTAAAACCGGGAAAGAATCTGTGTCATTTTAGATTTTAGCTATAGATATATATATAGCAACATATGTTTTTTCAGAAAACTAAGGATTTAGAAAGGTGGTTCTCAAAAATAGCAGATGTACAAGCTTGCAGCGCGTCACTTCGTGCCACGCTGCAAGCTTGTACATCTGCTATTTTTGAACATTTTTTGAAAAATCTTGAAAGTGTCTTGATGTTTTTTTTAACACAAACCGTCGCAGACGGCAATTTCGGAGTAGATGTGCAAGAGGTAACATTTTTGTCATCCGTTTTGTTCGTTCGAAAAAGATCTAACTCTGTGTTGAAGGGGCTTAGCCCTCGTTTTCTGAACTCTGTGTGTGGGCATCCATTTTTTTCAGCGTTTAGGCCTGTCACAATGATTACATAATCGTCTAATCGCAATTATTTGAGATAATCATAACACGTCACTTTGTGACGCGTTGTAAGCTTTAGATCAGCTATTTCTGCTTTTCTTCTTACAATAATGTATTTGAATATTTCAGTTATTTGTCATATCTGCCCTGTGCAATTTTTTATTAGGAAGCCTGTTCCAATGTTCAATGCCAAACACACAATTAAATCATTAGTCGCACTTATTTGAGTGACAATGAATTATCAACTTAAATTTGTAATGGTGACAGCCCAATCTGGCCTTGTGTTTTATCTCCCGTGTCCTGCCTTACCCCTGGATCTTCACCTGGGCGGCCCTGTTGTGTTGACTCAGCTTGCGGTTGCTCTGCTCCAGCTCCCTGGAGGACACGTCCAGCTGCTCGTACACTTTGGCATGCTGGTCATTCACCTGCCTCAACTGGTCCACCTGCTTAGTAAGGTACTAGAGAGAGAGAGAGAGAGAGAGGGAGAGAGAGTGGGAGGAGAGGAAGTGATTAAATAGAACAGGAAGGAGAGGAAGCGCATTACTAATTACCGTAAATCCTCTAATAGTGACCCAGGCTTTTATTTGTTTAAACTGTAGCGGGTACCAGGTTTTTATTGAAAGGAGGCATATATAAGAGAGAGGCCTATATTTCTATTTTTATAATATATATTTTTATAATATATTTTTATACTATATATATATATATATATATATATATATATATATATATATATATATATATATATATATATATACAATTTTCATTTTTTGTATTTTATGGTTCTATTTCCCCCTAAAACATGATCATTGGGAATTATTATTATATAAGGAGGAATCATTATTTAAAAAAAAAAAAGCTGTAGTGTTAAAATTTTGTTTTTATGTGGACACACCAATCGGTTCATTAAATATACCTGGATTTCACCTTAGCACCACCCACCTGATCCAGTCCCTCCACCTCCTCCTATATGACCACCACCCACCTGTCCTGAACTGTTTTTACTTCGCTGATTGCAAGTAAGAGAAAGAAAGGGACCAGTAGATGGACTTCAAAATAAAACCTATGTTGACTAATCATAGTACACGTTTCTCTCTCAGTGCAAGTCTTATTTTGTCAAACCACTCCAGGAAGTCTGATAGTTAGTTACTAGCCAATTGTCACTGCTGGGGAAGATGAAAGCTCTGCCAAATGAATGGATTCTATTTTTGGCTCGCTCAGATTCACCTTTTTACAACGTGAATGCCATGCACTATGGAAGTACCAATCTTTCAATCATCAGTTGCAACACAGTGGCAAGTCTTGTGGATTGCGCTCCTCTCATTCTCTCACTCTCTCCCCCTCTCTCTTCTCACCCCTTGCTACACGTGCATTTGTGTTAGCCGAGCCCACAGCTGTTGTGTTATGATAATGGGTGGGAGGGTATGTTTTTAGGTACGTCATAAAAAAACACTGTTTTTCAATTGGGCTTTTTAACACAAAAGCTTTCAGCCCACAGAAAGAGCCCAAAAAAACACAGAAAACATCCTTGCACTTTATAGAATATAGCCACACCAGGGGGTCTATTAGAGGAATGTAAACTTCAAAGACACATAATCAACAGAGAAAGTAAACAAATCATGGCACCCCATATTTAAGAAATGTGTATAAAATAATTGGCCTGAGGCCAACCTTAATTGCCGAGCAGCATATTTATCTATTAACGTTTGTCTGCAACCCTGTCAGAAGCCCTCGCTAGCTACTCTTGGGACCTCTGCATTTGGAAGTGTGACTTCTCAGGAATGTAGAACCTCACCAGGACAACCATAAGGGCAGGTCATTCTCATCAAGAGCTGAATGTCTCGAACAGCTTTCATTTAGACAAGAGCTGCTTGGATAGTCACAGAGACACAATGAATGGTGTCCGGTTCAAATTGCGCAAGCACCTCTGTGTGTTTCTCTCCACTCTCTTGCTAGTTGCTACCTTTCTACCCCTTTATCTTATCAGCTGAAGTAGCGAGGAGGACACATTGAACCTTCAGCTGTCTTATTTGCCTGTCGAACAGCCACAGACAGCAGAAACACTAAACAACAACTTTGCAAAATGATAACGGACCTAACATTAGTGTTATCAATCATGAACAATGTTCGGGGTCAAACTATACCACAGAGAAGCGACCCCTGCTTTCCCACTGGATCGTAGTAACTTGGCGACGCCCCTAGTCACTGCGTCGTTTAGGTTCAAGATTACATAACTTTTAATATGCTATTGGCTGTTTGTGTTCTTTTTGGAAATCATGAAAATCCACTTATGTAGGAAAATAACAAAATGTCCCAAAAATATAAAAAGCTACCGGTACTCTTATGGAAAGGCTATCAGATATTAATTTACGTATAAGGACTAGCTGTTTTACTCATGATACAATTTGACTTTCATAGCAGATACATGCACAAGATAATCCCCACATACAAACAAACAACATTTAGTCATAAGTAGCCAGTAGTAAAAAAAAATCCAACTTCACAGTAGTAGAAGTTTTCATAAATGATATTTGTACTTAGGTTATTGTTGTGAAAGTTTATATTTGGAAAAACAAAAGTAGTAGTAGTTGTGAATTGGCAAACTAGACATTTAGACTGGCAAATTCCTTTATCCTCATAAGCGTTAATGCACGCAACTGTTCTTGCCAGGTTTTATTTTTGTTGTTTCTCATAAGCGCGCGTTCTTCAACAACACAGCCGTCTGCCCAAGCCCGGTGGCAAAAGTGGGTGCGTGACAGAGAAAGTGCATTTGATGAGTGGATACTGAATTCAATGGCAGTGTTTGAGCTCAGGTTCACGTGCATATTTTTATTATTTCCATGTTTTTTGTATTGAGACTTTTGTATATATACAGTATACATCATATTCCCATGTCTTTATTCTGCTGATGGCAGCTATTAACAACCACATTTCCAAAGAAAGGTTTTACAGTATCTTATCTCATACCTTTCTTATCTCATGAGCTTGATTCAAGCGCGTCATGCCAGACAGTACATGTGCTTTAGCCCGCTGATCCACTGCGGTCAGGCCTTGAAGTAATTACTATGCTCTCTCTGCAGAGCTTGGGTGACACAGGGGAGGATTCAGCACCAGGCACCCTGCTGGGCTGACCCTACTCACGGACACTGAAGTCAGATCACATCTAGAGATGAGAGTAGCTCATCTCTGGATGCTGTGCAGAGTGTTGAGTGTGTTCCTAACTACAATCAGCACACAATCAGCACATCGTGTGACAATGGATAAAGTAGATAATATGTACAATCTGTAATCTTGGTACAAAATATCGCCTTGTATTTAGGACTGCCACGATTGTGACATTTTACATGACGATTAATTGTCACACAAAATTATTGCGATTAACGATTTAATTGTGTTTTTGTCGCTGAACACTGGGACATTTCTGTTTTTAGGCTTTGATGTTGCACAGGTGCGGATTTGACAAATAACCTAAATATACAAGAAATGACTGACATTTAATAACTTGGAAATAGCCGATCTACAAGCTCAACGCATAGCGGCGCGTTGTGAGCTTGTAGATCTGCTATTTCCACTATTTTATGAAAGTGATTATCTCAAATAATTGCACTTAGGGCGATTATGTAATAATTGTGACAGGCCGACCTTGTATTGATGTTTTGGTCAAAGGTTAGAACTGAAAACCTGCCTATAGATGCCATTCTTTATCTACTCCAGACAACAGACAAGATGAAAGGGTCGAGGTTGGGACGACAAGTGTCCTCAAACAAGGTTTGAGGACGCAATGTGACCTATGATAATAATAATAATAATAAAACGTTATTTGTATAGCACCTTTCATACAGGGTTGGAGTTCAAATGCTTGACAGACAGGACATCATTCAAATACTTCACAATTAAGAGAGATAAGTCAGATATAGAAATTAACATAGCAAACACTAGGCAAAAACACATAATATACATGGAATCATGGGCATAAGAGGACAGGCATAAATAAGGTAAGGAACCATATAAGGTGCTATGATAGGGGCCTGCAGGGTGCGTAATGGGACCAGTTGACATTGGCACACAATCTACAGCAGCGATTAAACGGGCGAGAATGGATAAAGTAATGCAAACAAGAAGAGTGCAGAGTCAATAAAGGGCAATGAAAAACACATCTTGAAGCTTAAGTGCTGCTGCAACAACCATTTTCTTTTACCAGGAACACCCGATTAATAACATCCCTGACCTAACCAGTGGCCCTGCCAACCCAAAAGTGCCATGAT
Source organism: Gymnoscopelus braueri (assembly GCF_963280865.1). NCBI lineage: Eukaryota > Metazoa > Chordata > Actinopteri > Myctophiformes > Myctophidae > Gymnoscopelus > Gymnoscopelus braueri. Next base: position 40,949,442 of record NC_137617.1, read on the forward strand.
TGGTGGGTACAGTAGTAGTAGCTAGGCAGCAGAATAGGATGTACTGAATCTGATGGATATCATACAAAATATGTACAGTATATAAATACAGAAGCATACTGATATATAAGCGTATACACTGACTGTGACTAAAAACCATAAAAAACAGATCCTTCTATCTTGCATTGCGGACGTTATGTCATGTCCAGCTTTATGTATTATCTTATCTTCATTATCTCAGCTCTAACTATTGCAGTTAACACCCCCCCCTCCCAGGGGATCAATGAAATGCAATCTAATCAAGGTGGGTGCTAGCTAGGTAGATTAATAATAGCTAGAGGGACAGACAATCAGATCTATTTTTGAGTGTGTACCTCAATCTCCTGCAGTTGCTCCCGGTTGGTGGAGTACATCTGCTGTAGGCCCTGCTCCAGCTCCCTGTTGCGCTCCAGAAGGGTCTTTCCCAGCTCCGCTGCCAGGTGCAGGTCTGGAGGGGAGACAGAGAGAGGACATGAACCCAAACCACCACCCACAAAAACATAGCTATTAGCGATTTATCAATTACTTTTTCGATCAATCGAATAATAGAGAAGATGTTTTTTTTAAAAATATTTGTGATTCTTTTTCCAAATATATTAAGCCCTATTTCATACTTTACGTCATGCAAAGCTGATCTACAAGCTCCCAACACATATGCGTTGGGAGCTTGTAGATCAGCAATTTTGACCAAGTTAGCCTATAATGACATGCCCAGAATAGGGACTGATTTTCAATTTAAATATCAATTATTTTTCATAATCGATTAAGTTGATTAGTTTGATTTAACTGTTGAATACTTTATTTAGAAATTTGCAGAAAAAAAGCACAAGAAAGTACAGTTTACATACAAGGTCAAATAGGACTGAAAAGCCCATGAAAGCCTAATGGCTTGTTCCAAATGGGTACTCAATTCATAATGAATGTACCCCTACACTCAAAGATCAATGTTTAATCTCACTGATGGAGAGAATGGAGACTATTAGGGCCAACTGTAGTGGTTGTGGTGGCTGTCTGTCTGTAGCCTTCTAATCTAGGCAGTGAACACAGAAACACACCAGGGCTTTGGCTCAGCCTTTAGGCAGACAGACATTAGTGTCAACAATGTTTCTGGTTTGTTTGTTACAGCTTTTGTTTTCAGTGTAGCACCTCTTCTCTTTGTTTTATCAAGCCGTTGTAGGGGCACACACACACACACACACACACACACACACACACACACACACACACACACACACACACACACACACACACACACACAGAGAGAGAGAGCAAGGAATTTGTTGTAGAATCTGACTGCTCAGGAGGATATGTTAAAATGAAACAATTGAGAGATCTAGGGGCAAATGTACAGTTTGCTGGCCCCACTTTTGTCAATTTAGTTGAAATGACAAAGGCCTATTGTGTCAATACAACAATAAAATGAAATAAAATAAAAAAAGAGCAAAAATAATGACAATTAACCCATGTATGTGTGAGCCTATACCTTTTCAATTTGCCGCATACAGTATTGCCTATATGAATATAATTGCTTGCACCTGCCTTTCCTGGGCTTAATACCTTCATGGGTGAATACTTCCTCAAACCATTTCACTACAAACGTTTCAAACATGATTTTTTTTTACAGGATGCTGATCATCACATGGAGTCAGTGTCTGATCTATTCAGTGTCAGTGGAATTATTCACCTATAAATGAAGGTTACCTTCATTTATAGGTGAATAATTCCTCCACCGTTTCATTACAAGCATGAATTGATCATCATGGATCAAGTGGATCAAGGTGTGCAGCAGACAGTTAACCAGCAAGAGACAAAAGGAACACATTTTAAACGCATAATAGCTACCATGTTCCAGGTCCTGCTGCTTGCTGTACCACGGTTCCTCTTCCTTCACTTCAAATTCCTCCTCCACGATCATGTCTGCAAGCATCTTGTCTTCACGCCGTCTAACTACTGCCCTAAACACTAACTAACTCATTCACACTGTTTACACCTAGTCTAGTCTCTTCTCCCTAGCAGCACTTATCATTTATCTTCTTGTTATTTGTTCTTATTGTGCTGTGTCTGTGCACCCTTGGGTGTCGCTCCGTCTCCTTGCGGTCTAACCGGCGTTCTGAGTGTGTGAGTCGTTGTTGCACAGAAAGTGGTGACCTGTCGAATACTGTCTCTAGAGGTCGCTGTTCATTTCCTTCCTGTCTTGCCATATTCGTCTAGTCCTTTGTTAAATTCTGTGAGAGATATATCTAGTTTTTTTTTTTAACCCATTAAGACCTGAGACCGATTCTACAGATGTCTTCTAAATCCTGATAGTTTTCTAAAATAAACGTATATTTCAGAGGTGGTTCAGGTTCTCAAACTTTATAGGACCCCCCAAATGTATATGTATTTGGCCACCGACCCCATCTCAATTTCTTTTTTTCAGGGACCCCCAGAAGCAAAGATTTGAGTTTAAAATGTTTGCTTTAAAAGATGTACATATTCAAAGATTTGCAAAAATATATATAGCTGATCTACAAGCTCATAGCGCGGCACGAAGTGACGCGCTATGAGCTTGTATATCTGCTATTTTTGAATAGCCAACCAATGTGCTATATATAGCTACACAGATGCTGACACAGCTTTACCTGTTCTGGGAAAACAACAATAACACGTATCATGTAAAACAATTTCACGTAATCCGACACGACTGCTGTTTCATGGGCATTGTAACAGAATATAGTAGGCTATTTACTGTTAATTGGCCTACTGTAACGTAGTCCATCTGAAAATAATACAAAAAGGCCTTCAGCCTTTTATAACATGACCTGACTGGAATATTTTAACCAATTTACACAAGTGACACATTTTGCTCATTACTTGCTGTTGTTTTTTTTTTTTTTTTCATTTATATTTGATTAAGATTTATTTCAAATACAGCTGGGTAGGGCAGGTATTTTCAGGTGCCCACATAACATAACAGAAGACAGTTCAATCCTTCAGGGTATAGGAACTAATGTAATGAGGATGGAACATGGGCAATCTTCCATAAGAATAATAGTAGATCATATTAAATACAAAATAAGCTTGCTCATTAGAATCAGAATTATTGATATCTGTCTGTAAGTGGGCCTTGTTCCCACCCCAAACACTAACACTTTCAGATAACACTCCATCCTTAAGTAAGTGTTACAATAATGCTAGAAATTGAGAAATAGCAAGTGCTGAACCAACTTTAAAGATTAACCATGGTTACACTGATCAAATTATTTATGTTTTTATTGAAGAACAAAATCCATATACATGACCACTGTACACATCTGATCTGTCAGCAGAGACATCCAGATATACGTGTAATCAATAACATATTCAGACAATGTGCTAGACCAGTGGTTCTCAAGCCTTTTCAATTCAAGGACCCCCAAATTGATATATATTTGGTTGCGGACCCCCATTTGAAAAGGTTCTGTGCCAGGGACCCCAGAAGAGAAGATGTCTGTTAAAAATAATCTAGATTATTCAAATATCCTAACATTTTAAAAAAAAATCAAAGATTTTCAAAAATAGCAGATGTACAAGCTTACAGCTTGTAGATCTGCTATTTTTGAATAGTCAACATATAAATGGAAAAAGTGGTTAAAATGATTGTGATGCTACATAAACTACTTTTGCTGGGGACCTCCTGGAACCCCCCATGGACCCCTGGGGGTTCCTGGCTGGACCCCACTTTGAGAACCACATCAGCATGATTATTTTAGGGTACTTTGTGCTGAAGCCAGATATTTGCCATTTTTGCTACAATGTTAATGATTGATATCTAACCAAAATTAGCAATGAAGATAGATGTTACATGCCTAGGTTACTCTGCAGAAGCGACCTTGCTGAAATGTTATAAATACATAAATACATAAATAAAAGAAAAAGTTAACTAGCCAAAGATTGCAAAACAGTGACCCCTGGTGTCACAGTATTAGATAAGTCGCCAGTTTGGATGTAACGCCAGTCAGGAGCGCTGATGATGAAAGTGTACAACCTGCACCGTCTGTTCTGTGATTGGTCCTCTCCTTGGTAACTGTCTTCCGCAGTAGTGGAGCTCTGTACTGCA